>NC_034009.1:20761455-20913475 GCF_000346465.2 Prunus persica
GTGTGGGGTGCGTGAGTGTGTGAGTGTGTGCGTGTGTGTGTGTGTGTGTGTGTGGGTGTGGGTTTGTGGGTTCTGGGTTCGTGAGGGGGGGGGTGGGTTTGTGATAGGGGATGTGTACACCCGTTTTGTTTTTATTCCTGTGATGGAAGGCAAAGTTCCTCATTGCCTTGAAAACCACTGGTCAACAAGCCAACTTTCTTTGGTGTGCGAGCGTGCCACTGCTAACAATAAAAAAAATCCTGGCAGACTTCTTTGAAACAGATAACTTGCGCCCCAAGTTACTGATTTCTAAACAAGCAATTATGAATTTGGGTGAGGAATATCTCCCAAGTAAGTTCTTTTCCTACCTCAGGCTGGTGAGGACTTCATAATTTATCACAGTATAAAATTGGTAGTTCTGGCCAGAATAGATGATAATGAAGTGGACTGTTTTAGGCAGAACTGTCTTTTACAAAATTAAGAATGAAAAAAAAAAAAATCAACTCTAAAAAGACAAAAGATGGTTGGAATCCCATTTTTGCCTGGGTAGAAACTTCTGATCCGGGCTGGACTGAGTTGTTAACAACTTCAACTGCTTAGCTTTAGCTGTAAATCAATACCAAAGTTCAATTTTGGCAGAGCTTTAATCTACTTTAAGCCTTGGGAGGCTTTTAAGCGGGCAGAACTGCAGCTTCTTTAGTCTAAAGGGGCAAAAGTGGCTGGACTTGAGGACTTAATAAGCTGGAACTGCACCGTAAAATTTGTTGAGGTTTTCATATTTGTGAAAACTCAAACTCTGCTTGTCTTGGCTTTTGCTGAACCAAATTTGTAATGAGAGAGGTCTCGTTTTGAATGAGTTATTTCTCTAAGCCTGAACTTTGGAAGTTCTTATCTATAGCTGGCTTCTTTTGTGGGTCAAATGAGCTTTTGGTTGTTCCAGTTTGTTTTAAAGGTTCTCAGTGATCAAGTGATCATTTTGAGTTTTTTTGCCTTTGGTTGATTTTTGATTGTTTGATTGATTTTGTTGAAAAATGAGTCCCGTGCTCTGTTCACCCTCTCCTATATTTATAAGAAATGCTTTGGAGTAGGGTTTCTGATTTTTTAGAAATGGACGGCAGATTTTCAGATCTTTCAATTTTAAAATGTAAAGAAAGAGAGGTTTTATTAATTCTGGTAGATAAGCTCTCGATGGTCAATTCTTTAAGTCAATCACTTCTCTCTTTTTTTTAAAAAAAGAAAAGTTAATCTTTCTTTAATCCTCAATTGCCTCTTGTGAGAGCTCAATCGTGATGGTCAATTTGCTTCTCTAGTTTGAACAACTTCTTGTTTCATGCTTATCTCTCAAATGTAGTCTGCTTATCTCTTGAAAATAGTGCCTTTCTTTGGAGCAGAAAAAATATCTCTGAACAAATATATAAATGGGATTTTGACCTTCTGTTTGGCAGAGTTTCAGAGATGTCATTTTCTATAGCTGCCCCAATTTTAACTCTCTTATCACTTCCAGTTGATATTGTTGACTTTTTCAAGTCAGGTAGTCACGTGAATTCTGAAAATAGGCTTTCCAAAAAAAGATCTTTGCTGTCTTTGCGCTCTGGGTTTTGAGATTTTAGTGGTGAATCAACAACTACGCCCCATCAAAACCTTTTTTCAATTTCTTTTATCTATTTTCAGTGGTTGATTTGCAAGAAAAATCATGGGCCTCTAGTTCTGGCTTTTGGGCTTCCGCTTAGTTTTGAAATCAAAGCCTAATCCTCCGTTTTTTTGTTTCGTGGGCCCTTTCTGAGAAGTGGGCCAGCGTGTGGTTGCTTTTTGGCCCAAACAAGATGAGGGGGAGCTCGAATGGGAGAGAGAGAGAGAGAGAGAGAGAGAGAGAGAGAGAGAGAGAGAGAGAGAGAGATGAGAGCTTTTTTGAGTTTTGGGGAGAGAGAGATTGAAAGGGTTTAGTTTAAAGCTTTGAGAGTTTATATATGGGATGGTACCAAAAACGTATATGATGAAATTGAGGAGTTGTTTAGAGAGAGAGAGAGAGAGAGAGAGAGAGAGAGAGAGAGGCTTTTGGACAGAGTGGTCTTCAAACAAGCAAAATGAGCTTGAGAAACTGCTTTAGCAAGAAAAAAAATGATGGGATTTTGTGGTAGGTCATGGGGGAATGGGTTAGAGAAGAAGGTCATGGGGGAATGGGTTGGAGAAGAAGACCGCAAGGAGAGGGGGGGAGGGTCCATAGGATTTTGTTTTTTGTTTTTTGTTTTTTTATCTTTAATTTTTTCAATTTTTTTTTAATGATTTGACAGATTATTGGATGACATGTTATTGATTTAGACGGCAGGGGGGGAATTGAGAATAAAATTTAGTTCGAGTCCTTAATTTTGTAAAAAAAAAAAAAGGTCAGGGGGTAAATTGATAATTAGGTACAAGTTCAAAGGGCATTTCGGCAGTTAACCCTATTTTATTTCATATGTATTGTTTAAGGATTGTAACTTGTAGTTTTTAAGGGTATGTTCCTAGGGGGACGGGGGACGGGCAGGAGGGGAGGAGGGGGGTGCAGGAACAGACCCACAATGAGGTTAATGGGGTCAAACGACCCTATAGACTCCATGGAAATAAGCTTGAAGGTCCTCTTGAGTTGACTGTGAGACCCCCATGAAATACCCTACACCTGTTTGATATTTGGCCTGAAGAAAGGGTTGCTGCGCGAGGAAGAAGAAGAAGAGCAGTGCGCATCTTTTTTTTTTTTAAAACACGTTGGCCAAAACATCGTCGTTTTGGCCCAGCGCTTACTTTTATAATAAAAAACATGCTTGCCAAACGGCATCGTTTTGGCCCAGCACTTCATTTTCTTTTCAAAGACCTGGACCAAAACGACGTCATTTTGGCCCAGCGAATTTGTTTTTAAAAGACCTACCCAAAACAACGTAGTTTTGGTCCATATCTTTTTATAAAAATAAAAAAAAATAAAAAAAGTTTCCAAAACTCCTCCACCCGATCCCAACCTCTCCAAAACCCTCATTCTTTTCTCCTCAACCTTAAATCCCCAATCTCCACCTCCCTAAACCTTTAAACCCCCTCCACCCCAAACCTTTAACCCCCCCATCTCCTCCATTGCCGCCGTTGCCAGCAGTGTCATCGCGCCAAAAAAAAAAATTGAACTTTTACACTACGACCCTATAAGGTAAGATTTCTGGGTTCGTCACTGGGGGGTTGGCACTCTATTGGAGGCCAGGTTTCTTCTCCCAGGTTCAGTTGAGAGGGTAGGCTACGTAGTAGTTGACAACCAAAACGCCAATTGGTGTAGAGGTACTTGCCTAATCCTCTAGGACTTACCCGATTTTTGTTCTTGTTTCACTCCTCATCATTAATAAACAATTATCACCTTTGTGTCAATATATATATATATATATATATACATACATATAGAAAGCTTCAGTTAAAGGATCTCTCAAATAAACTTTTTTGAGGGACACCCTTGTAGGGCCCACTCCGCATTGTATTTCACTAATCTAAACTGTCTATTTTGTAGATATTCATTCAAAGATCATCTCTACAAAAAAATCACTTGAATCCGATATCATTTGACTACTCAATTAAATTATTGAAACTTAAGTACTTTTTTGAAGCACTGTATTTATTGATTTTGTTGGTATCAATTAGATGCCTTAATGATTTCAATTTGCATCAATTTTTGCAAGGATGATCTATGAATGAAGATGTAAAAAATAATGTTTTGGATCGTTAAAATTTTTTTGTAGCGGACCCTAAAGGGTGTCCCTCAAATAAAATTATTTGAGGGATCCCTCAATATATATATATATAATTTATTATTATTAGGGCCGACGGGGTCTAGACCAATGAAAAATTGCCTTGACTTGTAAACTAATGATCTTAGGTTCGAACCCCCATGGTAGGAGTGGGCACGGTCTTGTCCGATTCGGTTTCCATCTAGCATTGAAACTGGAACCGATATTATTTAACCGATGCGGTTCGGTCCGGTTTTGGTGAAATTTTTTTAGGAAAACCGAGCAATCTGGTTTAAACCATTTCTGGTGTGATTTTCGGTTTTTCTGGTTTTAGACCATATATACATATTTTTTTTTATCAAATTATTTATTTTTATAAATTCCAACTTAAATTTTATTTTTTGGGCTTAAAAATTCACAAATGATCCAATTTCATGCAAAGAGAGATGATTGGGCCTAAAAAAGAAAGGTGCTTTGAAGTTGGGCTTGGGGAAATATTAGTTATGGGATTAGAAATTAAGCATTGGAATTAAATAATTTTAAAATAAATATATATAAAAATACGCAGTCGGTCTGGTCGAGTCCAGTCTAATTTTGTAAGGTGTGAAATTGGTTTGAATCGGTCCAATGCGGTTTAGTGCTGGTTTGTTGACTTTTTAGTCAACACAATTTTTTTCCGATTTTTTCTATCTGGTGAGGCTTGGTGTTCCGGTTTTCCGGTCTCGATGCCCACCCCTACCCCATGGTACATTGATAGTGTGTATGAAAAACTCTCTTTCCGTGTAGTTTAAACTATCGCTTTATATATATATATATTCTTTTTGTTTTCTTTTCAGGCCAAATACATAAATATATGACAACATGATAAGAAGCGATCAAAGATAGATATGTAAGGTAACAATATGGGAAAAAGCATCAAACTAAAACTCTCCTTACAATGAAAGCATTTTCCTTAATAAGATATTTCTTCTTATTCTTGTTCATGTTATAATTCAATTTTGCATTGCTTGAACGGTTTAGGCAACCACTCTTGGATTTGTTGGTTTTTGCAAGGCATTGCAAACATGTTTGAATTGAAATTAGTCCCACTTTGAAAAACTAGAGTTCTTTGAAGGTCTTGATAAGACTTACTCTTGGAAATAGAATGGTTAGGATTGGATTATGCAAGTAGCCCAATTGACTGACTTGTGGGTTTGGTCTTTGGGTCAATGCCTAATTAGTTGGGTCAATGGTTAATTAATATATATAAATAACATATATTTAATTAGTCAAAAGATGGGCCTTGGACCTTGGGGCTCTGTGATTTAAAATAAACCCAATTAATTAATTAATTTTGAGTTAATTAATTAATTGAATTATTTTTTAAAATTCAAATATCAGATAAATTTGTCTGATTGGGTTTTGTCATTATCTTGATACGTATTCCAATAGGTATTTGCCTTCTATATAAACATGAACCTTGGTTTTGTTTCATTACATCAAAAATGCAGATAACAAAAAAAGTCATCATTCTTGTAGCCTGAGAGATAAACATACAGAATTCGCCAGAAATCAAAGCCCTATTTCAAGGACATTGTAATATGCAAGCCTCTATCTGAAAAACCAGTTAGTTTTTATTTTATTGTCTTGTTTAATTTCGTAATTTTGTTTACTATTTAATTTCATTGTTAAATTAAATCATTAGTGTAATACTGATTGTTGATCCATTTCTATTTCAAGATTATTGGAAAATCAACAATCAGTAGAAACCATCAATCTTTGCACCGAGAACTTCAAAAGTGTTCAAATCATCCATTATTTTCAAAACATGCCCTTTAGCCTTGTTCTTTCATGCATCTTAGTGTTAGAGGCTGTTTGGTATTGGATTTGAATCAAATTTTTAAATTTCAAAACAGAATTTGAGTTCAAAGCCCAAAATCTGTTTGGTCGCCCATTTTTGAAAACTCAAACTCAAAAACACCCAAATTCTTGAAAACATGAAAAATATGTTTTTGTTGTATTCTCTCTCTCTCTCTCTCTCTCTCTCTCTCTCTCTCTCTCTTTAAACATTCTGATTTCTCTTATGGTTTTCACAACTTCGTCTCCTTCTTTTCTACCTGCTTCGTTCTCTTTGATTTCTCTCCCTGTTTTCAATTTTGTATTTCTTCTTGAATTTTAACTTCATGTAATATTGTTGTTTTCAGGCTCGTACTTTTTTGCTGATATGTGCTTCTGAGCTCTAGCTCTATAATTCTAGCTAAACAAAATCATAATTTTCCAACTTCAATTTCTTAAAGATCCTTAATAAAACCACAATCAATCACTTAAAGGAATTTTCGTGCAAATTGCCTTTTAACACTCTGAACCTTAATGCTTGCCATCCAAAAATTTCATAAAAGTCTCCGAAAATTATGCATTATTTTCTAAGCTCCTTAAAATATTCAAGTTCTCACATATAACAAACATCCCCTTAGCAATTTGTCTCGCAAACTTACCTTGAGTACCAAACATCTCATGAACACATTTGTTTTCCATCAGAAATTTGGTTAATTTTTTTTGGTGAAAGGTGGGCCTTGCCAACAAACTTACACAGACAACACGAGGCCTAGACATACCATCAGGATCATCTAAGACAATAGAAATAACATATGGCGGGAGCTCGTAATGCTCTCTTTCTCTGTGAGTCTTAAAGGAAAACTCCATAGAGGGAGGAGGAGGAAGAAGCATCACTACTCCTCCTCCCCCTCCTCTCTTCTCGTCTTTTCCTTTTCGGTTAGTGAATAAGTTCAGTGAGGCGTTTGAATAAAAAGCCCTTTGAGGTGGTTTCTTCTGAGCCATGCGTAGATTGAAGTTCCTCATCACCCTTTAGTTTATGTTCTCAATCAAATCCTTCTCCGAAAACCTGCTCCCTAACACCGCTCATGTTCTCTAAATTTGATTATGTTGGAAATATGCCCTAAAAGCCAATCATATGATGTAATCTTTAAGGATATTTCATGTATTAGACTTATGTTCAATCCTCTTAAAGGGCAAGTTTATTGTTTATTAGTAAATGTCTCATTAACATCTCTAATCAGAGTATTTGGTATGACCCAGAAGGATGTTCTTGTCATACTAATACAAATCATATAAGACACGACAATCAAAATAAGGGTTTGACACGCACCATGCCCTTGTAAAGAGATTAAGAGCATTGTAATAAGGAAGGACCGTATTGCATTGTAATTCCAACTGAATAGGTTCTCTGCTTATTCTACTTAGCTTGGATATCCATAACATACTGCTAGGTGTCACTCATGGATGGTGAAAGCCTTAAGGACTAATGATCCTAACTAATATGGAGAATTAAAAAGGGGTTTTAATTCACAATCAATTACGAAGAGTTCAAATTGCCCTCGATCTTGCTAATTAAAACCTAATGGATTGCACATTGTTAAACTTGAGTTATTTGAGAAACCGTTATAGAGATGATGAATTGAAGAGATCAATTAAGCTTAGTTAATTGGTTAAGGCAAAATTAATTATGAAATTAATTTAAACGACACGTGATGTCGGAATAGGCTTTAAACGGGAATTTTGAATTCTAGGTTCATTGGGCTTTTATTCTATTGGACATGGAGATTGAGTTGTATGACAACTTAAATGAAATTGAGCCCAAAAGGCCCAATTTCATGAGATGGGCGTTCATATGGGCTTTTGGTTGCTAGAGTCAACTTGTTGACTCAAGTAAAAGAGGATTATCATCTTTTTGAAACCTAAGGGGTCATTAGTGAAAATCAAGAGAGAGAAAGCTCTAGTCTTCCAAAAACTCTCTACACTTTGATACTATCTTAGTAAGGGATTACTAGCATCATCCTCTCACTAAGTTCATCATCTTCTTCTCAAGCTCTAGTTGGTGAAGAGAATTAGAGCTTACCTATTTTGGTGACTTTTGGAGAACCTCTCAAGTTGGAGTTTTTGAAGGAGTCATTCAAGCTTCAACAACTTTGGTGGAATTCATAGGGTTGAAAGCACGCACCAAGGGTAACTCCTCCTTCCAATCTTCTTAGAAGTGTGTTCTAGAAAAATAGCACAACTATCACTTGGCTTAAAAGATTCATGGGAAATTTTTTTGTTTTTGAACTCATAGATGCATGCTTAAGCTTCCGTTACCATGATTTTATTTATTTATGTTGATGTTTAAATGAAACTCATGATTTTCTAAAGGTTTCCTTCAGATTCTACATTGTCTTTGAAGGAGATTGATGCAAATCACCTAATTGTTCTTTAGCAATGTTTTTGTTTTCATTCATTTTTCACTCTTATGCGCATGTAGATAGCTGGAAATCATATTTTTCCCAAATCTTTTACGGATATGGCCGTGACAGCGCTTCTTTCGGTAGTGGTGGTAGGTTTCGTTTAGGCTCATGAGTTGTTTAAGGGTTAAGGTTGAGTTTGTGGGCTTTATTTGGGTTTATGGTTAATTGAGGTAATGTGAGCTAGTAGTTTTAGTGCGACTTTTGTCCACGTTAGTTTTATTTTTAGTATGTTAGTTTGTTGGCCTATTGAGATTGGTATTTTAGATGTCTTGTTGATGTATTTGATTGTACTGTTGAAGTTTATCTAATAAAATTTCTTTTTGATAAGATGTTGAATTTTGCAAGGAAAAATGATGGACCTAATTAATTTACTTCTTGTATATTAACTTGGAGCTAATTAAATTTGAAAAATAAATTCACCAATGATTATTTTAGACGATGTTTCATTCAATTTGGAATTAAATTAAATGTATTTTGAATTTCCAAAGCTAAGAGTGTTCTTATGTAAATTTCTAGAATTTTACAGCATGTTAAAATTTAAGTCTATATTGGGATACCATTTGAACTCCGGATTGCATGAAATTTTGACACATGCTATTTTCACATGTCTTCTTCCAACCTAGAACTTTTCGTAGGCATTGGTCAAAGGATCAATTTTTTGGTGTATTTACGATTTTCATTTATTGGAAAAAAAGGCATAGTGTTTTTATAACTTTTGGGTTAAGAGTTTTATGTGATATTTGTTGTCATAAAAAGTTGGAGAAACAAAGTTTCAGTAATTCAATAATAATCATTTTATTTTCGAATGCCCTTTAGTTCAAACCAAGGTGTAAAATATCGATAGTATAGGAAATATCAGTAGTCCAAAAATATGAAAATTTCTATGAAAATATTGGAATATTATCGATATTGATAAAAATTGAATAAAAACCACGAAAATTGTAAGAAAAATTTGGAAATTTTTATTGAAATTTTGGAGGATTTTTATTTTTATTTATAGTCAATTATCTATTAGTTTGTTACAAAAAATTGAAAGGAAATTCATTGCATGATGGGTTTAACTGATTTAAGTTAATTATATAGCGAGCTGACAAACACTGTGAGTGTAGAAAATATGTAGTAATTAATTAAAGAAGATTAAACACACAATAATCATTTATATATATAATTATTTACTACAATATTTTACACTTTATACATTGCATGATAAGATACATGAGTGACTATGAGGTTCAAAATTCTCAATATCTTCATCATCTCTATGTGTAGAGTAAGTGTATTGTGAGTAGTCATCAAATGATAACTCCAAAATAGTTTTTCATGTAATTATTAACATGCCACTCATATGGATTCGAGATTGGTTGATGTTGTCCATAAGCAAAATCATTTAAAGATTGGATCTTGGATTCTTTTCATAAGCTGTTCGATTCGATCCCAAAAGGAAAGCTCAAAGACTCACATTCTCATGTGAAAATCAAATTCTTGCAAAAACAGTTCAAAACAATATAAATATACATATTTTAGCATATTATAACAAAAACATAAGCAACATGGTGATTAGAGCCTTCCCAATGGCAGCTGAGCCCAAGGCTAAGGGGGGAAAAACAAAAAAAAATCGTTCCAGTAGTCAGCCCAAGCCCGGTGGGGGAGTGGGTCCCACCAACTCGGGTCAGCCCGAGGGCCAGTTCAGCCCGAGGTGAAGCCCGCGGGCGGTGACGTCAGCGCGACGCCAGCTCCAACAGGAAGATGCCACGTGTTGCGCCCCCAGCGCTCCGATCAGCATCTCCGAATCCAATCCAACGGCTGGCATTTTTTGGGCAATAAAATTATGAAAAAAAATCGAAATTTTTTATAAAAAATTCTTAAAAATTCAGATTTTTGTTTTTTTTTATAAATACCTATTAATACCCTTCACTTTCAACACCAATCCTCATACATTTCATTATACTTCTACTATTATTCACTCTTTACTCAACATTTTCCTCTTTTTCACCTTGTATTTTTATTTCATATTTTTATGGCTTCTTCTATCAAAACCGGGGGGGCTTAGAGCACCATATAAGATGCTTCCTTGTGTGAGGCTTGGCTCTAAATTTGTCATTGTCCCGTGTTCGGCAATGAGATGAAATTTTTTCATATGTGGAAAAAAAATTCATGCCGAATTTTGTGAAAAAATTCCAGGGTCTACTCGTACGGAGATGACATTATCTAGTAGGTGAAAAATTCTCAATAAAGAGTTGGGAAAATGAAGAGATGCCCTGGCAAAAGCGATGGACAACTATAGAAGCAGGGAAAATCGTACTAACGAGGTAAGTATTTTATAATTTTTGTTTTATTAAGTTTAATCTCCTAATATATATATTTTGCATTTTCAATATTTTGTTAATATTTCTTGCATTTTCAATATTTTGTTAATATTTCTTGCATTTTCAATATTTTGTTAATATTTCTTGCATTTTAAATATTTTGTTCATATTTCGTGCATTTTCAATATTTTGTTAATATTTCTTGCATTTTCAATATGTTGTTAATATTTCTTGCATTTCCAATTGTTCCTTAATTTCTTGCACTTCTAATTTATTTGTAAGGTTAATTGCATTTCCATTATTATTTTTTTTGTTACTTGCATATCCAATATATTTTAAATATTTATTGCATTTCCATTTTTTTTGTTAAATAGATGATTCAAGCACAAATGTGGTTCGGTGCAACCGAGGGTGGCAAAAAAAGTTTCAACCATCATGAATGTTGGGAGGTGGTGAAATATTACAAATGCTTCATAATTATTCCGACGGGTCCCGCCATTGTGTTAAACGAGACGCCACTCCGTGATTCAATGACACTGGATTCACCTCTCGATTCCCCTATGAGTCAAGACTCACCCATCGAAAAGGAGCCAAGGCCCATTGGCCGAAAGGCCGCGAAGGCAAAGAAAGCGGGTAATTCAAGTAATAATAATTCAAAGTTTTTGGAGGAAATTGCAAGGCAAAACGGCATAACAATTAAAATGGAGCAGAAACGCCAGGATAACGAGTTGGCCCTTCAAGCCGAGTATGCACGAGAAAGGGAGTATTTGCGTAAAAAAGATATGGACAAGACGGATTGGGAAACCATGACTATGGATACAAGTCATATATCCCCTGAAACAAAACAATTTTGGAAGCTAGAACGAAGGGATGTTATGAGAAGAAGACTTTTCCGGGATGATGGGCCTAGCAACACGGATTGGTTAAATGATGGAAACCATTAAATTAGTTAGCATACCTTTTATGTATTTGTATTTTTCATGTTTTCTATTAAAGTTGTTGTAATTCATGTATATTATTTTAGTTGTAGTAATTCTTAATGACTTGTATTAGATTTCTTTATTTAATAAACAAAGCATTCAATAAATTACCTTTTTATTCAACATATTCCATACTTCAAACAAAACAAAATTAAAATAAAAAAAACTACAAACAAGGCACAATAATAATAACAAACTACAACCAAACCATAATAAATAAAAATACAACACAACTTAACCATAACCAAAGCATCTATGCTTCATCATTCATCTTCATTGCCTTTCACCGCCCATAGATGCTCCATCAAGTGAACTTGACGCATTTCATGAATATACGAATATTGCATCTCTGTATATCGATCTATCATTCGGGTCATGAAATGACCATCCCTCACCAACGGTTCCAGCTCAAACGGTTCTTCACTTGGCCCCATGGGCCTTTCATAAATCTATGTAAAGGGCGTGTTCATTGGATCCAGTTCGTAGACCTCTAAAGCATCATAATCGTACTCATCCTCCACAATCATATTATGGAGGATGATGCAAGTCATCATAATGCTTCTGAGGATCTCCTCATCAAACATATGGACCGCACCTCGAATAATCAACCACCAAGCTTAAAGGATGCCAAAACACCTTTCGACATCTTTCCTGTATCCCTCTTGATAGGTAGCAAATAATTTTTGCTTCTGGGATCGGGGATTCAGAATGGATTTGACAAAAATGGTCCACCTCGGGTAGATGTCGTCAGCTAGATAATACCACGTTTGGTACACTATATTGTTGACTTGATAGGTGATATTGGGGCCTTGGCCTCTCAATACATCGTTGAAGACCGGGGATTAACCCAGCACGTTGAGGTCATTTTGGGATCCTGCAACTCTAAAGAAGGCATTATGCCAAACCCATGTGTCGAAGCGAGCAATGGTTTCAAGGATGATACTTTTTTGGCCTTTTCTATTTCCGTAGTCACCTTGCCAGGCAGTTGGGCAATTCTTCCATTGCCAGTGCATGCAGTCGATACTACCAATCATTCCTAGAAATCCTTGAGCTTCGACTTTTTGTAGAAGCCGTTGGAGGTCCCTGGGAGTAGGTCTACACAGGTAGTCCCTAGTGTATAGAGTTTCAACTGCTTGACAAAATCTTACCAAAGCCTCCAACGTAGTGGACTTCCCCATCCGGGCAATCTCATCCACCTGATCAACAGATGCTCCATACGCCAACATTCGTATAACAATTGTAAGCTTTTGCTTCGGAAAAAGCCCCAAAACCCCAGTAGCATCACACTTTTGAACAAAGTATGCATCATAATTGCAAATATCATGCATGACTTTATTGAACAAATAGGGTTGCATTCTAAATCGCCTTCGAAAATCAACATCAAAGTACAAAGAAGTTGGGATAAAATAATCTTCCAAAAGATTCTTACCCCGAGAATGCCTATGTCTGTCCACATTCCGGCTGCGGCCGACTTGTGAATCACGGTGACAACCTTGGTTCTCTTCATCTTGTAAAGCTACTGCTATGACAACTTGTTCATCGACTTGTCTCTGCAACTCATTGATTTCATCTGCTCTACGGTTTCTCTCATTTGTTTCTCGCTCTTACCTCTCCAAACATCTCCTAAAATCTTCCATTGAGAATGAATGAAGTATGAAATCTAAACTCTAAGAAATGAAAATATAGAAAGATGTGGTGTGAGAGGTATGAGCTGAGCCTCTGGTTTTATAGAAAATTTTGGCAAGATAGACGTGCCACGTGGCTTGATTTGATTGGATGAAAATCTTATCTGAAATTTGAAATTCATCCGAAATTTGAACCCAAATTTATATGAATTTTGAATTTTGAAATTCATCCGAAATTTGAACCCAAATTTATCTGAATTTTGAATTTTGAAATTCATTCGAAATTTAAACCCAAAAATTGATCTGAAATTTGAATTTTGAAATTCATCCGAAATTTGAATCAAAAAATATTATCCGATTATGAATAGTCTTGACACGTAGGAACCCGGAAATCTTATCTGAAAATATTATCCAAATTAATTATTTTCATTAAAAAATTTGTGAAAAAATCAAAAAAATGAATAGTAATTGCCCTTAGCCATGGCAATGGGTGGAAACACAAAATACTATTTGAAAGGGCAACTACTATTCACGTGAATAGTGGTTGTCCTAACTCCCCCTTTGCCATGGCTAAGGGCAAATGGGTGGAGTTGCTCTTAAGGCATTGGAGGAGTGAAATGGTAAGGGTTTGAATTCTCTTTGAGTGTGTGCTTTGTGTTTTTTTTCTTCTTTTTTTTCCATTACATTGATTTTTTGATATTTTCAATATTATAATGATATTATAACGATATTTTGACAATATTACTGAAGTGTGAGCGAAATTATTGACATCGATATTTTTCGATATTATCAATTTAATACGATATATGTATGAATACATTCCACAATATCCGTGACTCGAAAAAACGATGATATTCTCGATATTATCGATATTTTAGATTATGATTCAAACTATAGTTTCGGGTTGATTGAGAGATTTACAAGGGCACATAATCAAATCACCTATGTAGCACCGATACAGAGTTGCAACTTGCAGGGGTATGTATACGGTATACCTGTATCAGATACAACAATTGATATAATCGTTGACTTTCCTGAAATGTTGACCACACGATGAAGGGATAGGATCAAGATACGGTGATGGGTTATTTTGTGGTTTTTCTTGAAAATTATAGAAAAATCGGGGTTAAAATGTAAATTTGGAAAGTGGATTTAATGACCCAGCCTCTTCTTCTCGACAGACGCGTCTGTAATCAAACGGCGGCAGCAAAACACAAGGAAGAAGGAAGAAGGAAGAAGTGGAAAGAAGAAGAAAGAAGAGGGAAGAAGAAGAAAAGGAGGAACCGTCTGCATCTGCTGCTCGCCAGGTTTTTATTTTAATTATTATTTTTTTCTCTTTTAATGTTTTAGCTGCATGAGTCCAATCAAATTCTGAAAGTCTTCAAAATCTATTGCTCGGTGATGAAAATGAAAACTGCACAACTATTATATACTGAATTTGATAAAAACAAAAAATTCCTTGAATGTTGTCCTCAGAAATGTCAATGGTTACAAAAGAATTTTAACCAAAAATAAACAGTTTAAGCACATCATTGCAAACTTGTTAGACATCTCATGAAATCACTAGTTCTTTCTGAAACATTAGAAGAGATGACAATTAGACAAATGAAGAATACCATTGCTTACCATAGTTCTGGGGTACAATAGTGAACTTTTAGGTGGCTTTAATTAGGGAACCCTATCTAATGAAGAGTAGCAGACGTGGGTTAGGCAATTTGGCCAGGGCAATGGGCTCACCCCTTGCACCCAAGTTCAAATCCCCCTTCCCGTAGATTAGATTAATTAGACTATTGCTTGTATTAAAAAAAAAAAAAAAGATTAGGGAATATCTCATAGACTTCAATTTTCCCATGTGTCTGAAACGCAAATGTTGGACACAATCAATTCAGGGAGAAGCTTCTGTTGCCCAAAAGTTCCCAAGACATGTACTGTAGAAGAACAAATCTGCATGAGATAAATTTTTTAGTCTACCTTCTGCTTGAAAGACACAATAAAAGACCAAGTCTGATATAAGCTATTATGTATTTTGTAATAATAATTGGTATTGTATTTTAAACAATAGCAGTAATTTTCTTATCTAGAAGAAAATGTCCGGTTTTCATCTGGATGCTTACTCGGTTGCCAACACTATAGGCCGGTAGATGCATTTGGATGAAACTTGGAGATTAACTTCCGGATAAGAGAATCATTGTGGATAATATATATCATATGTTTTATAGGTTTTTTTTTTGTTTGCCAAAGTAATGTTTTATTATAGATTGAACCTGAAAACTCAACTTGTGAGTCGGTTTATTTAATTTCGAACCTGATCAATCTAGAGATGACTTCTCACCCACTGTAGTCCTTCATTGTTGTCCTAGTTTTGGCCCAAAAGCTCTTTCTTCCGGAGCGTCCTTTGTGCTCAGTTTTGAAGATAAACCCATAATAGGCCAATCATAGCTCAACCAGCACAACATTTACCTTGTGCTCGTCACTAAAGCTTTCCTCCTCTTCTTATTCTTCTTCCACTCTGTTCTTAGGGTTTAATCCTTGTTGTCCTTTCTCTTGTACCAAGTGATTTCAATTCTTTCAATTTCATAGTTTAATGTTTAATTTCTGCCTGAGGCACTACAATTATATACCACTAACTTATATTTTCTTATTGTGGGTTTGGTAATGTTTATTTCTGGGGCACCCAAATACAGGCACAGCTGCATAATAGACTCGGTGTGTTAAGAGCTTCCTAGTTTAGTTTATAATCTGCCCTAGTTTTTTTTTTAAAAATTTTGTTTAGGTTTTAAGTTCTTACTGATTTAGCTTCTTTTTTATTCACAAATGAGTTTGTTGAGTTGGTGTGTTGAGTTATTCAGAGTCACTGGTAAGCTAGCCATGTTACTGACTTGTTGGTCTGTTCTTTTTATTTTTACTTTGCTTCAAGCTCTGAATCCGAATGGAGTAATTTGGTTCTGTTGAAAAATGTTGGTATAATTTCTGGTTGAGTTGCTGGTTAGTTTAACATTGAATGAAATTTGGTTAATTAAATTTTGTGTTGCTTAGATGCCGGTTAGTAAAGTGACTAGACTGATAAGATTGCTTGTGGTGTTGGTTTGTTTGTAATCTGGTTGTGTTGTAGCTGTATGATTGAAAATCTGAAAGTTCAGTTACAAATTGCATATAGCTCTTAGATTTGGTCAACTGAAAGTTGTGTTGCTGCAAAAAAAATAAAATCTGGTTATTACATTTATCTGTAGAACTTAAGGTGTGAAAGTGTTATTGTTAATTATATATTCATTAAAGGTTAGTTAATGAATAAAGGTTTTTTCTTTTTTCTGGTACAGAAATAAAAATTTAAATTTGTTTGGGACACGTGGCCCACCTTAAATTTCATCCAGGCTCTGCTCTGAAGCAGAATAGAGGGCCATGGTGAGGAAGAGGCCAAACATATTGGTGACAGGAACACCAGGAACGGGGAAGACAACAACTTCGTCCGCCTTAGCAGAGGCGACACAGCTCCGCCACATCAACGTGGGTGATTTGGTGAAGGCCAAGAATCTCCATGATGGCTGGGATGATGATCTAGACTGTTACATCATCAACGAAGACCTGGTATGCGATGAGCTTGAGGATACAATGGAAGAAGGAGGTAACATAGTGGACTACCATGGTTGCGATTTCTTCCCTGAGAGATGGTTTGATCTTGTGGTTGTGCTCCAAACTGACAACACTGTCTTGTATGATCGCTTGACTCGAAGGTAATTTTTCTCAGCACTGCTTTTTCTCAAGTGTTGCTTCCTTGAGAGTCAAAAAATGAAAACCTATGATTATGGGTTTGTGTGTTTTTGGAATGTGGCAGAGGGTATTCAGAGTCAAAGCTCTCCAACAATATTGAATGTGAAATATTTCAAACTCTGCTTGAGGAGGCAAAGGAGAGCTACCCGCAAGATATCGTTCTTCCCTTAAAGAGTGATAGCATTCAAGACATTTCGACTAATCTTTCTACTTTGACAGAATGGATCAGGAGGTGGCAACCATCAACTTAGTTTCCCATGATTCAGTTTTGCTTGAAGGTGCTTGTTGGTTAAGTTGGGTCATGCTTTTGAGATGAATTTTTCACGTATCATTATAACATTTGTATTCACTCTCATCAGTTTTACCATTATGTGATTTGAATCTCTCTTGAATTGAAATTGTTCATTCAAGGGGATTTGATTAAATGAATTTGTATTGAGGGGCATTCATAATGACTATGCAGCATGCAAATTGGCGTGACTTTTAGTTTTGTTGGACTCTGGAGGAGAATGAAATCCATATAGCATATATAATTGTCCTCGATGCTTTTTCATACTCTATTTATGAACAGGAAGTACCGTCTGCCAGATACATTGGAGAAACCACGTTAGCACACACGTTAGAATTCAGAGTATATGCCACTATATACTGTTTTACAAATCCATAATTCTAGCCAAATAAGCAATTAGTATGTCAATAATTTAGAATTTACAATATATACCACTATCATTTATATATATATATATACATATATATAACCATTATGTTATTCTGTTATTACATTACGTGGATATACATTTTTTATGGGAAACAATATAGACATTGTAGTTGTCCAACAAGATACTGCAAAACCTAGTAAGAACCTTCAAACTAACAACTCTTCTAGGGACTTTTGGCTCTAATACCAGGTACTGACCCGGCCTCTTAAGAGCAAAAATTTTTTAATCAATTTTTAGCTTTTGTGTACGTGCGGAAGGTAGTGTGGAGACGTAGAGGATGAACAAAATAATTATAAGAAACTCAAACATACAAAGCCAAAACCAAGGATAAGAATATAACAAAATTAAAAATGATATCATTAATATTTAGCAAACTTACACAGAAGCAGAAATGCAGTAGTGCCTAACAAAAGCTTCGCAGAAGCAACACTTTTGAAAATAAAACACTCACAACACTCAAACACTCAAAAGTACAAAGTTTATTTCTGAGGCGAGACTTTTTCGATGATCTACAACGGAGGAGAGGTGTTCCTTTTAAAGCCTCGGGGCTGTTAACGTGTCATATAGAGACAAGAAGTCACAAAGCAGCCTACAGTAAAGCGGCATCTTCACTTTGATGATTCTTGCTGAACTTTTCCGCAAACAGCCAAAAAGAAAAAAGCAAACTCTTACAGAAGTGAAAGCAAAGTTAAAGCAGGAGCATCTTGCTTTAACCAGAGGAAAAGTAAAGTTAAAGCAACAGGAAAGCATAAAATTACAATATTTACAAATTGTCTTCTTATCAGACAGAATATCACTGAGGCCCACCATAAAGATCCGGATGATAATTGTCTAGCATGTCTTCATTAGCAAAAGGGTCAACCTCATCTTCAAGCTGAGTGATAGATGCTGATGCCATAGATTCATCATCCAGATCAAGAATCTCAAGGACTTTCTTTTTCAAGTCTTCTTTGGAAGATGATGAGCCTAGTTGGTCTATCAACAGTTGTAACCTTTGGGAGACACTTGAATTAGTAGAAGAAGTGGCCAAAAGTTGAGCAGCAGCAGGGTCGAAGGAAGGGATAAGCGTCGGGGTGATCTTGAGGGGAGCCAAGTGATCTCTATTGAATTTATCCCACCATTTGATTAAGATACTTCGGACTAAATTTGGGATATAAGTCAATTCCTCATCAACATCCTCCAAAATAACATATTCCTATTTTAATATCCATGGTAGTTCATACATTATCATGAACCACATGGATAAGGTCCTTTGATCAGGATGGTTTTTATTCCATTTACAAAATTTCATTTGAAAAAATTCCTTAATTTCAGGAGGAAGGTATTCCAAAGTAGGACCCCAAATAAGAAAAAAGATCTTGAACCAATTTGGTAGTTCTTTCAGAGTTCGAAGCTTAAACTAGATAAACTAAGTATGAGAATAGTTTTGATTTTGAAAACATAAAACATATTCCCATGCTTTTTTATAATCCCAGAAATTATAGGAATATGGCCTAATTTTAGGATGGATAAATCTTTTGGCCCTTTCAGGGCTAGGACTCCACTCTTCCAGGGAAATAACATTTAGAATTTGGATTTAGAGAATTCTATTGTGTTGGTATTTTCACCTCTATGATGATGAACAATATTAACAGACTTAGTTCAATTAGAAGAGTTTCATAGAAAATACGAGGCTTATTCAAGGGAGGAAGATTATCCCTTAATCAGCCCGAAAATTTGGGTGTTTATCTAGATCATTCATTTCAATGATTGCTACAGACACATTCATATATTCACGGAATGGATTTTTAGCAATCTGCTTCTCCTTACCCTTATTATGTGGAGAAGAAGACATTAGTGGCTTTGGATCAAGAGGGGATGACTTAGTAAGAGCAGAGGAACTCTTATTGGGAGTCATCTGTCTGGAGTTTCTGGTTCGCACCCTGCAAAAATTCCCGAGTAAAAAAGTCCTGGGGTGCGTTAGTTTCACCTTTCATAAATTCAATATCAAAATCGAAAGCGAAAAGAATTCCTTGCCATCTTGCAAAAATCTGTTTTGATGCTAATTTTTTTACATATTTAAACAAAATGTCTTTTGCAGCCTTGCAATCCACTCTTATCAAAAATCTTTTATTTAAAAGATCACTTTCGAATTTAGAAACAACATGAACAATGGCTAGCATTTCTTTCTTAGCAGTGGAATAATTCTTTTGAGCTGGTTTCCAAATTCCCGAGGTGAACCTAACTAGTTGATCTGAGTTATCAACTTTCTGTTTTAGGATTCCCTCGTACCCAATTTATGATGCATCAGTTTCTACGATTTTAAAGGCTTTTGGGTTGGCTAGAGCTAGACAAGGAAGTTCTTTGCCCTTAACTTTTAGTCTCCTAACAGCTTTAGTGTGTTCATCAGACCAAGGAGCTGGGTTCTTTTTCAACCTTTGGTATAATAATTTTGAGTCTTGGGCTAAATCCTTATAAAAATATTTTGTGTAATTGAGACTTCCTAAGAACCTTTGTAATTGTTGCTTGTCCCTAATTTCATCAGGGAACTTATCAACAAAGGATATTGCTCGATCAATTGGAACTATCAGTCCCTTATTAATATTATGTCCCAAAAAGCGAACTTTTGAAGAAAATAATTTCATTTTCTTTGCTGATACTACTAATCCTGCATGCTTTACAACTTTCAAGAAAATATTTAGATGTTCACAGTGTTGTTCTAAAGAATTAGAATAAACTAAAACATCATCAATATAAACAATAGTAAAAGCAGTGTAAGGATTAAATATATCATTCATAATGTTTTGAAATTCAGAAGGGGCATTTTTCAATCCAAAAGGTAGAACATTCCATTTGTAATGTCCAAAGGGAACATTAAAGGTTGTTTTGTACCTATCCTTTTTGGCGATCTGCATTTGCCAATATCCTAATTTCATATCAAATTTAGAAAAAATGACTGCCTTATTTAGTCTATCCAAAAGATCCTTTTTATTTGGAATCAGATATTTGACCCATTTTAAGGCCTTATTTACAGGTTTATAGTTTATCACCAATTTGGGTACTCCTCTTTCCAATTCAGATGTGTTTTCAACATAAAAGGCAGAACAGCTCCAAAGAGAAGAGATTTTCCTAATGAACCTTTTGTTCAATAAATCTTGTATTTCAGCTTTACAAATTTCCATTAACCTAGCATTCATTTGAATTGGCTTGGCTTTGGTTGTGATTTTCTTTTCATCAAAATCAGGCTTATATGGCAATTCAACTATGTACCTCTTTCTATTCCAAAAGGCGTTGGGTATTTCAGCACAAACTTGATTTTCGAACATCTTTTTAATTTCATCAATTCTTTCTTTTATCTCATTATTTTGCAGTTGCGCCTCTATTCTTTTGTGCAGCATTTCTTCTATCAAATGATATAGATAGTATTCTCTCCTTTTTATTTTTTCTTGAATTTCATTAATATACTTATGTTTTTGTGGTTGAGAAAACCTAAAGATTATAGGTTAACCTTCTACCCCAGTTCTAATTCCTTCTTCAGAAATAGAAAAAAGATAAAGCACATTAATGAATGGTGTGCCCAATATTAGAGACTGGTTTAAACCTTTCACCAGAACAAAAGGAGTTTCAAAATAAATACCCTAATTAAGTACAACAATGTTAGATAATTTGAATTGAATTTCCATTTTCTGGCTATTAACGGTTGTATGTAGAACCTGGGTAGTTTTTTGAAAATACCTAGTGGGTACTACTCCTTCATTTATACAGTTAAGACCGCTCCTGTGTCTATCAGCCCTTCAGCTGTAAACTTATTGGTTTTATTAATCACAATAGTTATCATCGCATACCATTTCTGAGCTATTACTCTATCTATGCTATTAAAGAATTTCATGGTACTAACTTGCTCTTCTTGTAGGGCTTCTCTTCTCACAGGTTCTATTTTCTCTTGAAATTCTCCCATCAAATTTTCAAACTCAAATTGCTCAGATTTTTCTTTTGTATCCTTTTCCAAAAAAGGGCGATAGAGTTCTAGAACTCTAACCCTAATTTTCAATTTCCGAAGTTCTTCTTTCACATCATGAACTTCGCACTGAAGGTCATTGAGAGTAGGTTCTTTCTTATGAATTTCATCATTCATTCTGTTTACTATAGTTTTAAAGCTATAGTTTTCAACGGGTTGTCTCACATTAGTTATAACTGGTTGTGGGTTACTTGGTCCTGCTTTAGCTACAGAGATATAACTTTCTAACACTTCTCT
Source organism: Prunus persica (assembly GCF_000346465.2). NCBI lineage: Eukaryota > Viridiplantae > Streptophyta > Magnoliopsida > Rosales > Rosaceae > Prunus > Prunus persica. The sequence goes on from NC_034009.1 coordinate 20,783,078, forward strand.
CTTTTTCTCTGGATCCTCTATCTTGTCAATTAAGTCTATTATCAGACTTTCTTCTTTTGTTAAGACACATATTCTAAGATCATTGAATTGACAGGCGCACTCGTCTTCACTATCTGAGCTAGTTTCAGTATCAAATTCAAATAATTCTTCATTTTCAAGCTGAGCTAGTTTGTCATCACTGTCTTGCTCATAATCAGAGGAATTAAGCATTATTTGGCAAAGTTGTTGCTTAAGTTCTTCGCTAATGCTTAAGTTACTGATTTTATCTTTATCTTAAATTTGGATTTATAGTGTCCAACTTTTCTACACTTATAGCATGTTGAGACCGCACCTTTCTTTCCTTTACTAGCCCTTTTACTAGTTCTCCTGCATATTTCCTTTTTCTAAAGGTTCTATACGGTTTCTTAGGCTCAGACTTAGACTCGTATTTCTCATATTTCCTAGTCTTACACCCCCCAAATTTATTTTCCTTTTTATGTGGTTTATGTGAATATGATTTTACTGGTTCAATACTAAATTGTTCACAAAAGTTTCATAATTCTTTTCTTCTTTAGGTCTTCTGCTTATCAAGCTGTTTCTTTAATTTCATGTCTGTGCAAAGGGCTAATCCTTCTGCACAAATTTAAGAGGATAATTCCCCATAGGTATAAGACCCATAAGGAATGACACCACCATTTTTATCTTTAATTATATTCCGGGTTAATGACCTAAATGGTCCCCCAACTATTGCTCCATTATCATTTTGGTCCACTAACTAAAATTTTCAATTCAAACGTCCTTAAACTTTTTATTTTGTACCAAGATGGTCCATCCGTCAAAGTCTGTGTATTATTTCGTGAAATGGAGGGACAAAACCGTATTTTTAGGTGAGTATCCTCCTCTAAAAGGGTTATTGATCCCAATGGTCCCCCAACTATTGCTCATGTATCATTTTAGTCCACCAACTAAAATTTTCATTTGAACTGTCCTTCAACACTTTTTTTTTTTTGGTATCAAGGAAACTATTATAAAACTTAGAAAATTTTAAAAAATTGAATCTCACTAGCCACATGGTTTTTTTTTTGTGAGACTGACCTAACAATTAATAATAAAAAATTCTCTATTCTTTAAATTAATTAAAATCACATATATATATATGTATAAAATAACAAATTTTTTAAAAGAGCAAACAATAATTAAAATTAAAAGAAACTATTATAGGAACTTGTACCTAATTTTAAAAATGAAAAAATTGAATCTCACCACCAACGTGGCTTTTTTATTTTATTTTTTATGACATGGACTTAAAAAGTAATATTTTTTTCTCTATTGTTTAAATTAATTAAAAATTTTAAAATAAGATAAATACAAAAATAAATAACAATAAAATTGACGGACTTTGACGGTAGGACCATCTTGATACGAAAAAAAAATAAAAAAAATGGAAGGACGGTTCAAATGAAAATTTTAGTTGGTGGACCAAAATGATACTGGAGCAATAGTTGAGGGACCATTTTAGTCATACCCTTCGATAGAGCTTCTCAAAAAGTCGCATATACCCTTCAAAACTCAGTCACGTGGCCATCGTGTGATCAGAAGTAACAGAATCTATCATGGATGGACCATCTTGGTACAAAATAAAAAGTTTAAGGACATTTGAATTGAAAATTTTAGTTGGTGACCAAAATAATAATGGAGCAATAGTTGGAGGACCATTTAGGTCATTAACCCTTATATTCCTACCCTTTTCAGTGAATAGAATTGGTAATCCCGAAAGAAATTTCGCTTTCCAAAAATCAACATTACAGTATTGTCTCGTAAATACCTTAGAGTAGAACACATCCTTATACCATCTAAAATGGGACAAGGTCGGACACTTAAGGTTCATTAAGAGTTCTCTAGACCTGTCGTGCTGCAACTCTATAGTTCCTACAAAATATAGAGTGATTGTATAGATTAGTGAATTTACCACATCTTCCTAGTAAACGTTTTCACTTTTGATCACTCCAATTACTGGATCCTTCTGCTGGCCAATGGCCACTTGAACATTTAAGATTTGAGTCCTTGCTAGGTCGCTTAGGTGGAAATCCCATCATCCTTTTAATTGACCGACAAAGCCTGCGATAATAGCTTTAGCCACCCTCCTATCTCTATTTCCTTTAATCTTAGAGGCTATAGCGTACATCATCATATGTTTCATGGTATTAATGATATGATATTCTGTTAGACCATCAATATTCCATTCCACTATGGAGCTTCTATCATACTGAGTGGAATTCCACATTTCATCTTCCTCAAACTGTAAATCTACTGGCGTGGGTCTAGGGTAGTAGTTTTTAGTCTTAGCAGTTTGAGTAAATCTCTTCTCAGTTGTTAACCTATTAATTTCAGATTGTTCTTCTTTAAACATTGTTTCAAGGTTATCTATTTTCCCTTCGGTGAGAACCGACACTTGTTTATCCTACAGATTCAATCCTGTTAATTTCTTTGCTAGGACTTCAACAAAGTTTTCATCTTCAGATAATGTCCTTCCCATCTTAAAGTTTTTATTATCTAAGGTGGGAGGTGGTTTAAAGAATGCTCGACTCATTTCCTTATTCTTTTTGGTTTCTGAGGGACCTGGTTCAGATTTCTGTTCCTTTATGGAAACAGATGTTTCAATCGTGGTAACTTGCTTTCCTAGAGATTGCAGTAACTTGTAGTTATTCTACTGAATGACTGCACCTATATCTTCTTTACTAGTTGTGCGAAAACTTTTGGCACTATCTTCAAGGAAAGTCGTTTCTTTGTAGGGAGCTGCTATCACATCCTTCTATTTAATCACCATCTTGGGTGGATATATGGCTTCGACTGACTTCCCATCTTTTGAAGTATAAGTCAAGAACGGGCTTCCTATCATTTATATATGACTCCTATATTTAGGAAGGTTAGGCCATCTCTAGCCATGGGCTATATCCCAAATATAGCCCTAAATTAATGCAAAACCCATCTCTAGCCATGGGCTAAATAAAATTTTGGCCAAATTTGGAGGGCCACATTTAGCCCTTTAGCCCTCTAACCGGGCCAAATATAGGCCAGCTTTGGCCTAGACCAAATTTATAATGGGCCCCATCCATGTGCTTTTCAACAACCAATCATTAAAGCATTCCCCACTCCCCTTTTTAAAAGCTGGATATATATATATTTTTAAAAGCTTTTTTAATGTTTCTTGTTGGCAATGACCGTTGGAATCCATACCTATTCTTCCCCCTTCCCCCCCCCCCCCCCCTTTTTTTTTTTTAAAATAATAATAAATGTGGTAAGCTTTTGCCATATTTTCAAGTGTTGTTTAAAAAAAAAAAGGCTTATATCACAAAACGTCCCTAAGGTTTACGAAACTATCAAATTGCATCCTTAATGTTTTTTTTTGTCATTCGTGGTCCTTAAGGTTAGTATGCATGATTACAAATGGTCTCTGCCGTTAGGTTCCGTCAGAAACTCTGTTAGTTTGCTGACGTAGCATATATATATATATATATATATATATCACAAAACATCCTTGAGGTTCACAGACCTATCACAAATGGTCCTTTTGAAATTTTTTAATTTTTTAAATTTAAAATTCATAAAATTTTTGTTTTCTTTTTAAAATTTTATGAATTATAATTATTTTAAAATATATATTAAATTTTAAATACATGTGACACTATATTATTGTAGATGTTGGCTCCATATATATGCCACATCAACAAACTAATGAAGTTTTTAAAAAATAATTTAAAATTCATAAAATTTAAAAATAAAAAAAAACCAAAGGTTTAGGGTTCATAAATAGTCCTCAAGATTAAAATCCTTTTATAAATTATTTTTTCATTTATAAATAATTTTAAAAAGAAAACCAAAATTTTATGAATTTTAAATTAAAAAAGTAAAAAAAATTCATAGGGACCATTTGTGATAAATGTGTAAACCTCAGGGATGTTTTGTGATATATATGTATGCAACGTCAGCAAACTAACAGAGTTTTTGACAGAACCTAACGGCAGGGACCATTTGTGATTGCACATACTAACCTTGAGGACCATAAGTGACACAAAAAAATATTAAGGATGTAATCTGATAGTTTCGTAAAACTTAGGGACGTTTTGTGATAATAAGCCAAAAAAAAGAAGTCTTGTTCATAACCGTTGAGCTCAGACCTTTGAACCATTCCAGTTTTTTAATTTTTTTAATTGCCTATGTTGGCTTTATTATTATTTCTTTTAAAAATTTAAAAACCTAAAATTTGTCTATAAATACCTCTCCCACTCATTTCATTCCACATTTCAAAAATTTTGTTCTTATTACGTGTCATATATGGAATATTGTCTCTAAATAGTAGTTTAATTAAATTAAACAATATATAGTTGTGGAATGTATGAGTGTTGTACTGTAGTTTTCCTCAAAATAATAAAATATGAAGGATCCTAAAATATAGCATTGCATGGCTAGAGATGCAAAAATTTAGCCCTACACTATTCTTTAAAAAATTAATATTTTGGGGGGCTAAATTTTTAGCCTTATGGCTGGAGATGACCTTATATCTCTTAGCACACTGATCTAACCACGCAAAGAAAAAACAATTGAATTTCTTTTCTTTCATGAAAGCGGTGTGAGCTTTCCAAAGATAGTCTTGCTTATCCTTCTAAATGGCTGTTTCAAACCAAATTCTTCTATCAGCATTTTCAATACTCAAATAATTTCTTTTTATCTTTTCAAGTTCGATTTCAAAAGATTTTATCATGTTTATTTCAAATTCTACATCTGAAAATGTCGGTTCAGGTTGAGGCAGATTCCTTCTGAAACCTATGTCTGTCATGGTTTATTCGAACCAATAGGCTGGCCTCTGTATTTGTTCTTTAGTTCTCCTAAGTCCTGCTAGAACCATTCTTTCATGGTCTAGATCATAAGCTCTATCAGAGGAGGTACTCAATCTGTGTGGTTCTAGGTTAGATCTAGAGGGTGCCAGATCAATTCTAGTTTTTCTAGCATTGGAGAATCATATCTCTACCTCTTCATCAGCTAATTGTGAGATTCGCTTAGGCTCCTGATTTTCAAGGGGCTTTTTTGGGGCTACTTCATCCAAAATCCATTTTTCTGGTAGAGTTATATCACTCCACTTTATCATTTTTGGGATTGCTACGTTTGACTTTTCAAGGTTAGTTTGGCATAAGGTAGTTTCACCTTTACTGTCTAAATCTTTAGCTTTGGGACAAACAGTGTTCATAACCTTATATGAAACTCTGTAAATGATTGCTAGATTTTGGGATCCTGGGTCCATATCATAACCCTGAGTTTGAATATTCAATGTTAAAGCTTTTAAGACATTTATATCAGAAAGTGCAACATAAAAGTTTGGAAAGCAGTTAAAATATATCAGGCCTTCCCCTAAGGTTGACTCGACTATTCCTAACCTAACAAAGAATCTGTGAACTTTCTATGTCTTCCATCTCTTACACATAACAAGATTGAACTGGGCAATTCTATTCTGGTAAGTGGTTTCACCGCTACCTGCACAAAGCCTATGTGCAAATAGTTATATTTTCTATCCAGATGCTGGTCGATTTGATGTTGAGTAAATAGCTAGAAACTATCATTTTTATCAATGAAAGATATTGTTTTTTTCAACAGTTTTTATTGCATAATCAAATCTAAACTTGAAAGATCCTTTATAGTATATATCAGTGATGGGTACTTTGGGTATATCCCAGTTGCATAACTCATTTTCTACGTCCCGCATGGTTATTTCTTGTAAGTTTTTCACCCTTAGGGTTCTATGGCTAGACCTGCTACTAGAGCTTGCTTCTCCAGAAGAACGGGTTCTCCTAAAATAAAATAATCTGAGGGATCCCTCAATGAAAGGGGGCAATATAATACATACCTGCGTTTCAGGTAATAGTTTTTTTCTTAGGTTTTCCAAAGCAATTTTTATGGAGTTTTATCTCAATATACTCAAGTGTGAGTATATCTGTTGTGGAGGTGTGCGTTTTTTTTCTTCCTATTTTTGTAACCTTTTAGATAGTTACTTTTTTACTTTAAATATGAGTTTAAAGATCCATACCAAATGTATTATATGAGTTTAATTACCAGGACTAGAGGCAATTTATGGGTATAACTATGTGAACAAGAGCTGACTTTTGGGTTTAATTACCTACACAAGAGGTGTATGCATAGGTTCCAATTCTGTTAGGGCAAGAGGCAATGAGCTTGTAGTTCAAGTGGTTAACAACATTTATCTATGTTCCTTTTATTTTCTTTTCGTCATGAGATAGGCCTCATCAACTGTATAACTTTGGGCCTCATCATATGAAAGCCCAAAGCAGTCCCAGCCAAACCGACTTAAAAGTTTTTTTTTCACACTTTGCACTCTTCCGGAGTCCATATTAGAACCCAAGCAATTGTTCAGTTGTTCCTACTCAATTCAATCCTTGTTCCTCCTCGTCCAGTTTTTCTTGTTCGCTCTCCCTCTCTCACAGTGAAACAGTTAATCCCGCACTTTCCAGTTGTCACCAAAATCCCAAAAACCCTTACTTTACTCGGTGGATTGCTCTCAAAGGGCCAAAAAGGTACCTCTTCTTTGTTCTTTCACATTTGAATTTGGTTGGTTTTCTTTTCATTTCTTCTCTTCCAGCTTGAAGCTTTGTTTATTGCCTTTGTTATCTGGTTGTGTAAATAGTATAGGACAGTTGCAATGGTTATTTATTTGGTTGTGTAAATAATAATATTAGTAATGGGGTCTATTAAATTATATGGCTCTGTATTTCGTATATTTAGACCGATTTTAATGCATTTTGATGAATTTATTTACATGGGTAATATTCAGTGACATTTGGAAGATGATAATTTAGGATTTTGGAGCTTCATGTGAGATTTTACAGAGCAACGGAGGATGAGTACCTTTCAGATTACTTCCTCCCAACCTAGCATCTGTTTCAGAAACACGTCTCAAGCTCTCCGTCCATCTCCAAAGCTTCTTGTTCCAACTTGTTTGCAGCCAACCTATAATGCATCCATTCGGCAACAACGGATGCCGGTTTTGAAGGCTCAGCAATGCAGGGTTTTATCCAAGTACCATCAATCTGCACCTGTCTGCTTGTTAGGTGGCAAGGGAAAGAGTGAAAGTGGTGATGAGGTGAGAGGCCTTTGTTGGGCTATGGGAACTCAAAGAGTTTAAATTGAAGGTTTCAAGAAATCCCTACATGGTTGTATGTGTAATGACAACAAAAGAGTCCTACATTTTTCTCTCATGTTTTCCTTGTCATAATTGCAATCTTTCTTCCTGGCATGTGAGATGATGCTTTATATGCTTACGATTATTTATTATGTAATGAAGGGCATTGAGGGGATGAATATTTTGTTTATGAGATATATTTATGCTCATTAATTACTGCAAGTTTCTTTGTAATCATGCAATGCATGCGTTGTATATTATCACTACACTTCTTAATGCAACCAGGGTTCCCCTTGGAAAGCCCTTGAGAAAGCAATGGGTAATTTGAAGAAAGACCAGTCGATAGAGGATGTATTACGTCAGCAGATTGAAAGGAATGAATTTTATGAAGAGAGAGGAGGAGGTGGTGGTGGTGGTGGTGGCAGTGGCAGTGGCAGAGGCAGCGGCGGTGATGGTACAGGTGGTTCTGGATCAGAGGATGAAGGCCTTGCTGGAATCATGGATGAAACACTGCAAGTGATTCTCGCAACCGTTGGATTTCTTTTTCTGGTAATAATCCTAAATTCTCTTACAGAAGTGATTATCATGCCTTTTCTTGATCACTCCTTATTGAGTCTTTGTATGAAAATTCTGTATCCACTATCTGTTAAGCGTGTTGTTTATTTGGAAGTGAGAGATGAAAGACAAGAAACACACAATGCACATCAGTGAAGCATCACAATGAACAATCAATGGCTCTTAGGTAAAGTATCACTCATTGCTACTTGCTTGCTGCTGCCGAAATGAATACTAGCCCTTCGGTGCGTGCTTTTGCACGTGGCCAGAGGCTTTTTCACTAAGCATCCGCTGAAAGTATCGAATCACCTTCAGCCTTTGAGCTTCGGTAAAATGGTGGGCCGTAGTTTGGATTTTGCTTCCAGGTTGTTTTGAAACTTAGTATGCATCTTAAGTCCCACCAGCTTTTTTATTGCACCTTGCTAGTGTAAATTGATCTTCCGCTCATCCATTCTCCATGAACTTTCTGGTAAAATGGGGATGCCAAAAATATGCTGGAAACAGCTGAAGAAATACAACGTGGAGTTGGTTGTCTTGCTTTCCAATTTCTCTGTTTTATATTTTATGTTATTTTAATTGATTGTCCTGTTTTATTACCATTTTATTCTCATTAATAAATCATGTTCTTCTAACTGTTTACTTTAGCAAAGTGTATTATTAGGATTTTCAAGAAGCAATGATGTTATTTAATATTCTAGTAAAACAGTTATCACCTCTGTTGTAGTTTCGTCAACTGTTTAGGTAATCTAAAGTGAGCTTGGATACTCCAGTTTCATGTAATGCCTTATTGTATGAGAGGTATAAGTTCTTTGGAGGAAGGGAATATGTGCTGTGATGGAAAATTTTTGGTTGTTGTGGACCGGAAAGGAATAGGAGAATTTTTTAGGGAGCTAAGGGTGAGGTGGATCACTTGTGGCATACGATTAGATGTTGGGCATCCATTTGAGTGTCAGTGTCTTAAGAGTTCAAAAAGATTTATTTTCAGGCTTTATTATTATTATTATTATTATTTTATGATTGGAGTGCTGATGTGCAAGACCTTTTAATTTTTAGTGTTTTGCGGTAATAGGTTTGGTGATTGTTAGTTGTAGATCAGACAGCTAGGTAGCTCAGCAGACGGCTTGGCCCGTGTTTTACTTTTCATCTTTGTAGTAATGAAAGTCTCTTTCTCATGAAAAATAGCATGTTTAGTGGAATGAGAATTTGCCCCCACTCTTTCTTGCTGTAAAATATGTTTTTAGAGAATCTGGATGTGTAATGTACCCTACCCAATATCTTTTTACATTTCAAACTCAAATGCTCTTCTTGCAGTATTTTTACATCATCAGCGGTGAGGAGTGGACTCGGCTAGCAAAGGATTATATCAAGTTTCTCTTATCGGGGTCCAAGAGTATTCGTTTACAGCGTTCCATGTACAAATGGGGAAGGTTCTACAAGAATCTGACTGAGAAGAAGTATTATGATAAGTTCTGGTTGGAGAAGGCCATAATCACTACACCAACTTGGTGGGATAGCCCCGAAAAGTACCGGCACATCGTTAGATCTAATTTAGAATCAAATTCAGATGAATAACCCAGCCCAGGTCACATTGCATAACCCTTCCCTCTACGTTGTTTGTGTTGATTTTGGAGGATGGTATAAGTCTTCAGTTTAGCACCTATATTTTATTGTTTATTTTTTTACAGTTGGGATTAAAGGATCAAATGCTTGTTTTTACAACAAAAAGGGCCCCCCTCGATGGGACCTCTGCAATTCTATCATAACAGGAATAGCAATTACAATAAAATCATGAGCAAGTTGTTTTTGTTTATTATTTTTTTATACAAGGGATATTGTGGGAAGGAGTCATCGAACTTAGGACCTAGGATGTAGTGGTAAATGCTCACGAGCAAGTTTTTATTAGGTGCCATTTGAACTCCAAAATCAGTTGTATCTATCAAACATTTCTTAGGAAATTGCCAGTATTTTGACTTCAATTTTTTTATGTTTGTTAGTTTCATTCCAAACTTAGCTTCGCATACTTTATTTGTGTCATCTCAACAAGCACGTAAAGTAGTCATCTCAACAAGCACATTCACGTACTGGTGCAATAGCAACTTTTACAATTGAGCAAGACGTGATCCAACTTCTTTGTCATAATAAATTGAGTCACTATATGTCAGGTTGCCATTTGAAATCAGATGCTCAACAAATTTTATTTTCTTTAACGTCACAACTGAGAAGGGTTAAACTTTAATTTAGTTAGCAATAGGGTAGTGTTCTCATATTTAATATTAGTGGTGGATTAAATTATGCGCCCCCCCCCCCCCCCCCCCCCCCCCCATGCATTGGAAGTCAATTGCTTGAGTTTTGTAAACATAGAAAGACTTTAAGAAGGTTTTTCTTAAGTTCTGGTTTTGTAAAAGGAAATTTAATGAAAATCCTAAAAAAAAAACAGGCAACTTTCAAAAACACCCAAATTTTTTTCAAAATGATGACAAAACCATTATCTTTAGCATCAACGACATGCAAATTCTAGAGTTCTTTCCTCCACCGAAAACCACCACCAGCATGTGAAGAAACCAGACCTGCATGTGAAGATTTTGTCTTCAAGCAACCAGACCATGTGAAGACCTCACTTTGCATATGCCCAATAGTTATTACTGCGCAATGACAGTATCAGAAATAGCGTTTTTGTTTCTTTGTACATATTTTTGAGTGCATTTTGTCTTAAAAGGCAGAAGAATCGTTTGTTTGCCATCAGTTGGCGTGTGATGTATGTATGAAACTTCAGAGAGAGATAGAGATGGTATCAGATAGAGAGGCTTCTCCTCTCATCCTTAGCCATCCTTAGCAAAAGAATAGAAGTTGGTGAAAATGGTGCATATGGTTTGTAACTCCGAAGAGATAAGTACAACAACACTAGAGAAGACAAAATCTTAGTACTTCCTCTTTCAGTTTTTAATCAATAAACTCCCTTTGTTCATATACTTTCTCTTATTTTCTTACTACTCTCTTATTCCGACCACTGTTAATACCCGGTCATAACAGTTCCAGCAACAAAAGCAATTAAGTAAGTCTTTTTCTCTTTTATTTTTGGTTTTCTTAGCAGACTTCTTGTCCAAAATAGGGAAACACTTTTTTATAATTATGTTATTATCTTACTAAATTGACGATCGATAATTTGTTTGAGCACTTGGTTAGGTTTTGTATTTGCCATAACAATAATTGGATGTCTGTCACGGAACCTCTGAGTTCTGCTCCATAGCCCTTTTAGTTTGCATCTTTGCAGTTCCATGTCCTAGGCATGGTGTCTGGTTGTTATTTTAGCATTTAGAAACCTTTGACCAAGACCCCGCGAAAATTAATGGTATCAAAACTTTAGTTTAGCACCCTAATAATATGATTATAACAATAAAGTACCTTGAGGACATAAGTCAATCAACACAACTGATAAAAACCAACATTTTATAACCTGTTAAAATTTTACTAATTACTAGAATCACTAGTTAAGAACAATAAACCCTTCGCATTTTTGGCCCTTGGTGGACACCTATTAGAATAAAAGAAAGGTTACAAGAATTAAAGAGGCAGAAAGTTGAATACCAAATAGGAATTAGAAATCTAGAAGAATTGATAAAATCACCAGAAGTAGGTAATTATCCTAGAAGAAAATTAGAAGTACAAAATAGCATAATAAGAAACCAGCATCATTTACAAGTTTGTAAAGAATCCATAGAAGCATTTCAAGAGCATTTAGGCATCTTAAAAGAAAAAGGTATACTTAGATAAACTGTAATTATATGATAGAGTATCTTAATTTAGTAATCAGTGAACAATAAAAGAAAAAATTAACGTTAGATAATAATACATTAGTTTGTTATTTCCCACAAAAAGAACACAAACATCTATTACATAGCAGTAACAGTCCATTAGAAAATAGTATTGTTGATCTTTTAATTAGTCAAGCAGAAAGTGTAAAATTTGAACATAACAAACATAATAGAATAATTCAACAGTCATTAGAATATTTTTAGAAAAACTCCTTAAAAACAATTAGATAAAACTTAGACTATATAACATCTCAATTAGAAGATAATAATAAAAATATTCAAAGAGTTCCTAGTAAGAAAGAAATCAAAGACCTCATAGATCTTATAGATAGCAAGCCAAAACAAATAGAACTTCAATTACTCTATCATTGTGCAATTAAAAATAGAAGTGCAAAAAATTCAATTAGCACAAAAAACATTAACTGAACAAATAGAAAAGTTACATAATAAAATAGATAGACTTTCAATTTAATGACATATTCTAAAATTAATAATAAATATATCAAGGCACTAGAAGAAGTTGGTAAACTAGATAATGAACCAGTAGGTCTTACAAAATTTACAACATCTGTAGTAAGTAGTAATATCCCTATAAGACAAAATAATTTAATAATCCAATTAATTTTAAATATAACTGAAAAAGTAGATCAATTAGAAGAACAAATAACAGAAATCAATCAAGTAGTGCACAATACTACTTCCACACTATCCAAAGACTTAGTTGATAAATTAGAAAATTTAACCTTAGGAAGTAATCCTCATAAAAGAAAAAGTAGAATAAATCCATTTCATAATAGTAAATGAAACTCTTTAGAAGAAAAGGAAATGAAATAGTTATAACAGAAGATATATACCCTAGTGAATAAGAAGCACAAGAATTTCTTAGAAAAGATTTTGAAAAATCTCATAAAAATAAATATAATTTATATCAATTAAGAATATTTGAAAATACACATAATATTGTAAGTAGCATTAATCAACATGAAGTTAGTTGTATAGATAACGAAGTAACTCTTAATTTACCTAGTAACACAACAATAGAACATCTTAAAAAATCACACTATCAACAAATTCATATAGGAACAATTATGATAGGAATAGCTGAACTCACTAGAGCACAAGTAGGAACTAAAGCATTAGTATACATATATGATGACAGATAAGATAACCATCAGTAAGTAGCTATAGCCATAGCAGAAGTAGATCTTAGCACAAATCTAGCAGTCATATGATGTATTCCTAAATATGTCATGAATATTAGAGAATTTAGTAAACATATTAAAATTAGTATAAGAACAAAAAATTATAATATGAAATGAGAATACAAAAATTTAAGTAATTAGTCTTATGTATGTAGGCAAATTTTCAGATAATTATATTATAAATTTAATGTACAATTTCAAAATTTAGTACAAACTTTTGATAGTAAACATGTTAATATGATAGAGGCAAAACAAGTAGATAATAGTTTTTTAGAAGGAACATAATGAATTTTACCTAATTTACGGAAAATAGACAACCTGATAAAGAACAAATTTTTGAAAATCGCATAGGTGAATCAATAGTAAGATTCACTAATTATAAATAAATAAATGATATAGAAGATTTGGAAAGTGAAGTAGAAGAAGAAATATACATGGCATTTGATAATTTAGAAATCAATATGATTGAGCATAATTTTGATAATATAGTTGATAAACTCATAGATGACATATACAATTTAAATGAAGAAGAATATATAGAAAAATATAAGACTTATGATTTAGGATTACATAGATTATCAGATAAAGAAATGAAAGATTTAATTTTAAATATAGGATTAGAACATATTTTAGGAGAAAAAGACTATCTAAATATGTTAATTGAAGGAGAATGCATGCCTGCAGAAGATCAGTATAGTTCAACTGGACCATTTGTAGCACCTGCAAGTAGAACACATTAGTAAAATCTTAGGCAAACTAATGAACTATATAGAGAAAATAATGAAGAAACATCTAGGAATGCTTTTCAACAGGAAACATTTGGAACAAGAAAAAAAATAGAGGAATTGAACAAATTAGTTTAGTAGGAAACATATTAAACTTAGATCATGTAGACCCACATGATTAGGGAAAAAACTATAGAAATATGGGAAAAGTGATGTGTACATGCAACATTAATGTTAGATTTTAGTAATAATAAAGATATGTTAGATTACTTTGAACATACTTTAGATGAAATGGTTTTTTATTACTTCCAAGCATGGAAAACTAAAAATCCAAGAGAACATGAAGCAGCAAAAGAAATGTTTAATATAGATGCATTTGTTAAATTAATTAAATATGAATTTTTAGATCATAATAGATTAGATGGTAGAAATGAATAACAACAAATTAGAGCCATAAGAAATTTAGAACAATTACAAATTTGAGATTTACAATATATTCATGAATATACTTCAAACTTTTTCAAGTATTTCAGAAGAACTGTCAGAATTGATGATCTTAATTTATTAGATACTTATATGACAAAAATTAAAGGCCCAATAGGAAAAAGAATTTGGAATGAATGGCAAAAACATCCTAGGAAACTAGATGTATCCATAGGAGCAAGAATACAATATGTACATGATATATTACGATTAGAATGTAGTCAAATAAAAACAAAAATACAAATTAGAAAACAGTTTTGCATGAGCTATAAAAATATAGATTTACCTAAACAATATGGATGTCATAAAAAATTTAAGTAGAAAAACCATATAAAAAGAGTTATAGAAAACATAGACCTTATAAACAACAATATAAAATTTTTAGAATTCAACCTTAAAAAATTTTTAGAAGAAGAAAATATACCCCCAAACAATTTAGGAAAAGAACAAATAAACCATGGATTAGAAAATATAAAGTACTTAATAAAAGTACATGTAAATGTGATCTTTGTGGTGAAGTAGGACATATTAGACCCAAGTGTCCCAAATTAGGAAAGCAACCTAGAGAAAAAATACAATTAATTGAACAATTTCAACTAGAAGATTATGAAGACTTAGAATCAATTTATAGTCTTGATGATAATTTAAGTGATAATGAAAGTATTTATAGTGTTAATGCCTTAGACTCAGAATCAGAATCAGATTACTCTAGTAATTCCGATAGTGAATTAGATGAATATATGTGTATATTTGAAGAACAAAAAGAGCATGAGGAATTTAAATATGTTAATTTAGGATGGCCTCAAGAATGTAATCAATGTAAGAAAATAGTGGTAGAAAAATATTACACTAAAATAATAGTTTATTATACACCTTGTTTTAATAATAGATCAATATAAATAAATACAATTGAAGTAATAGATAACAATAATCAAAAGAATAATTGCCCTAGTATAGAGAAACAAAAGACTAGTTCATTAATAACAATTAATTGTGAGTTAGAATTGTTAAAAGAAAATAAAATTCAAACAACAGTTATGATAGATACAGGAAGCACAAAAAATGTAATAAAGGAAGAGTTAGTGCCAGAACAATTTACGCAAAAATTAGCTAGACCAGTAAGAATTATACAGTTTGATTCAAGGCCTGTATACTTAACACACTGGATTAATAATATACCAATTAAGATAGAAAGACAACAGTTTAATTTACCATTAACCTTTATATCCCCAGTAGGATCATATCATTTTATCTTAGGATTAAATTTTTTAAAAAATTTACAAGGAGGATTTTTATATACACCTTCAGATATTACATTTTTTAAGAAATGTATAACCATAACAGATCAAAGTAATAAATCAAAGTCTTACAATAGTATTAACATAGAAGAACAAAATTTTAAATACTATAATATGGAAGAATTAGAAGAAATAAATGAACAAAATAATCTAGGGTATCATGATATAATATTTGACTATGAGTATCCAATGATAGGAGAAATAGAGCCTTTAGAGATTATGCAAATAGATAGATAAAAAAAGTTAGAAGAATTGTTACAATTAGCTAAACAAACTAGAATTATAGGAGAGGATCCCCAACTACATTGGAATAAGAATAAGATATTAGCAAAATTAGACATTATTAATCCAGACTTAACAATTAGAATAGTAGATATGCCTTGTAATTTGTTAGATAAGCAAGAATTTGAACAATAAATAAAAGAAGTTTTAAACTTAAAAGTAATTAGACCTTCAAAGTCTAGGCATAGATCAGCAGTCTTTGTAGTTAGAAAACACTCAGAACTTAAAAGAGTTAAAGCTAGAATAGTGTATAATTATAGAAGATTAAATGATAATACTTATGAAGATAGTTATAAACTACCAAATAAAGATGAACTTATGAATAAAATTCAAGAAAGTAAGTATTTTAGTAAATTTGATTGTAAATCAGGATTTTGGCAAATTAGATTAGCAGAAGAATCAATCCAATAGACAGCATTTACTTGTCCAGAAGGACATTTTGAATGGCTTGTAATGCCTTTTGGGCTAAGGAATGCACCATCGATCTTTCAAAGAAAGATGGACTAAAAAAGTGTTAGAATTTCCAGATAAACTAGAGGATAAAAAGTAATTACAAGCATTTTTAGGTTTACTAAATTATGCTAGAAGTTTTATCCCTAATTTATGAAGAAAAATCACAGCATTGCATAATAAAACTAGTAAAACAGGTCAAAAATATTTTAATAGCAAAGACATTAAATTAGTTGAAAGCATCAAACAAGATATAACTCAACTTAAACCTTTAGCATTACCATTATATAATAATTACAAAATAGTTGAGACAGATGCATCATCAATATGATGGGCATGAATTTTATATCAAAAGAAACACAAGAACCAAAATCTGAAGAAAAAGTTTGTAGATATGCATCAGGAAAATTTAGTGATATATAGGCTAGACTTCCAACTACTGACTTAGAAATTTTAGGAGTCATTAACTCACTTGAAGCATTTTCATTGTTTTACATAATAAGATATTTACTATTAGAACAGATTTTCAGAATATTGTTTCACATTATAATAAAATTACTACTAATAAACTAACACCCTGAAGATGGGTCGATTTTGTTGATTATATTATAGGAAATGGATTTAGACCAATATTTGAGCATATTAAAGACATGGACAATACTTTAGCATACATTTTATCCCGTATTATTCATTAACAGGTATGCAATATTTTGGACCATCATCATCTGGCAGCAAAAATAGTGGTATACCATCACAAGGTGGTAATTCATTAAGCATGATTAGTCAAGTGAGACCAATAGTGAATACTTATTTTTATAATGGAATTCCAGTACAAGAAGTTAGAAATCCTGCTTTAAAATATCGTACTCAAGCATCATTAGGAGATAAACAAAAAGTTATTTTAGACAACTTTTGGAACATTAGAACTAATACTGAAAGCATGAGAAGAGGGCATGAAAAACTTATTAAAGCCCTTGAACAAGAGTTTTTAGCATATAATTATGATTATAAAAGAGCAAAACAACAACTTTCTTTTTTGCAGGAAAAACATGAAGAGGGAAAGGAGTATGATACAATAGTAAGAAATTTTAGAATCATTAATTTAAGATGTCAAAACTTAAGTATGGTTTTACAAGAAAAAGAGGCTAATGAGTTCAACTTACCTGAGCGTAATAGAGAATTTTCCCTTGAGCAAAAAACTAAAAATCTATATTTCCTTCAAACTCTAGCTAGAGAAAGGTATAGATTTTTACCAAAAGATGTTAAGAGTCATATGATTAGATTAGAGTATGAATAATGAACAAATTACATCTCTTCAGTTATACATTCAGGCTTTTCTTTTTAATTTAAAGAATAATCCACATCATGGTATAAAAATTATTACCAAAAGCTGTTCTCATTATATTATTTACTTAGCTAATATTAACATGGTTGAATATAGAGAACTGCATTTAGAGCGTAAATAGAAAACTATCACACTTACTCCAGCATTTTTAGCAGAGTATGGCTATTTAGGTCAACTTTATAGTGAAAATAGTGATCATTTAGATTCAGTTTCTCAAAACTAAAAGAAGTCATAAGTTTTTATATTCCTCTATGGAAGAGCATAAAATTAGATTTCACTAGCATATCCCCAAAGTGGTTTAAGGATAGTATTTACCCAGACATAGCACAACATAGTATTATTATTTCTTATAATGAACTGCTTAGTCCAGCAGAATCAACAAAGACAGAGATCCCTACCAAGCAAGCCATTCAAAACACAGAGGAGCCATAATAGCTAAGCAACAATTATTCAATGATGATCGTCTGAACCTCCTTCATCAATCCAACTTTATCTAGATTTATTCAGAGACTATATCCAGGAGACTAGATGACACATATGAATTCAAAATAAGCACAACAGGAGCAAAAAAAATGAAATCTATAGCCAGATAGCAGAACAAATTGTAGCAGAAGACAACGACAACGCACACTGGAATAACTTAGGAGAAGAAGAGCTACACAATATAAATAACATGTTAGAAGCATAAACTCCATGTGAAGCCCTCATGATAAAAAGCATTAGCATCATCATCTCACGTGAAGAAACAATCTCAAGCAAAAAGATGCAACATTAGTCCAAAGCAAGAGAATCCAAACTCTTTGGCTTCATACGGCATCATATGAAAAGAAGAAATAGAAAAACTCCTTAGGCAATATAAAAATAAGTAAGGGCATTCTTGTCCAAACACTTTAATTTTGTCATTCTTTATAAATACTTCACTCATTTTGGGTTTAGTTATAAGTTCCCATTTTGTAAACAAGAGGCTTTCATGAAGCATGCGGCTCATCAAATAGGAAAGCTTCACCTGAAAGAAGAAATGGAGATTGCCATTCACGAAGAGAGTAGCTCTACCTCTATTTAAAAGGTTCTTTACACAATGCGCCAAGTGAGATGGAAGGCTTACGAACCCTGCATTGTCTCCATTGGTCCTTACCATCATGGATTGCCAAGGTTACAAGAAATGGAGAAACTGAAGCGAATCTACTTTCAGTGCCTCTTTAAACCAAACCTGGAAGAATTAGACCGTGTGAAGAAGGAACTGTAGAAGCTGTAGGAGGCGGCTCGGAGCTGCTACTAAGAAGAATCTAAGCTATGCAGTGAGGAATTTGTCAAGATGATGCTTCTTGATTGCTTCGTCGTAGAGTTGCTCAGAGACTCAATGCAGCAAGATTTTGAACACACACCCTCCACCATTAAAAGGTGGATGTTGCCAACTCTCTCTCAGGATTTAATCAAGCTTGAAAACCAGCTCCCACTCTTTTTTTTACAAAAGTTATTTCAGCTGACAAGAAGCTCTTGCTCTACCGAGCAACACGCATCTTTCGAATTGGAAGCGCTTGCCCTTCGCTTCTTCAACCCACTGCTCCAAGGACATCTACATCAGAACAGGCCCCTGGAACATTTTACACCAAAACAATTGCAAGCAGATGAAGGGAAGCACTTGTTGAAATGTAAGTGGTGAGCTGATAAGAATGTAATTAGGCCTCTAAGCTAAATGGTATATTCACTTGGTCACTAAGTTAGACAAGTGTTAAGCGTTAGTCATGTTAAGTGGTTATAGACACGTGTAAAAATCCTAGAGAGCAGTTTTGGATGTAAGGCTGTGATTCTTAGTGATGTAAGAGAATCCAGCTATTCTTTCTAATGGTTATAGCTCACACTGAGCTTGCTCTGTTTTGGACAGAGCATGCAATAGAAAAATACACACTCGTTTTGATTCAGTCTAGCTCTCTACTCTCTCTGTGTTTTTCTTCCTCCTTCAGTCTATTCAAAACTCTAACATTGCCTCAGAGCAAGGTTGGGTCTTTTGATTTGGGCATAATCTGTGAGGTCACTGAGCTCAATCGAAGCACAGCTAAGCATCTGAGAAGAGAAATTGTTTGATTCAGACCAAAATATGGCTGGATCTAGAAGTTCAGAAGTAAGAACTCCGATCTTCTCCGGTGAGAACTACGAGTTCTGGAGGATTAAGATGGTGACGATCTTCAAATCTCTTGGGCTATGGAGTCTAGTAGAAAAGGGGATTTCAACCCCTAATTCGAAGAATAAGACGACGAAAGTTGAAGAATCATCGGAAGAATAAGCTGATGCAGAGATGATTGATGTGCTCATGAAGGACGCAAAGGCTCTGGGCATTATACAAAATGCAGTTTCTGGCCAGATCTTCCCTCGGATTGCAAATGCCGACTCATCTAAAATGGCATGGAATCTACTATACAGTGAGTACCACAGTGGTGATCAGGTCAGATCTGTAAAACTTCAGAATCTCATAAGAGAATTTGAGTATATGAGAATGCGTGAAGGTGAACAACTAACTGCACATCTTATTCGATTAAATGAATTGATGAATCAAATGAAAACGTTTGGAGAAGCGTTATCAAATGAGAGGCTGGTTCAAAAGGTGTTAATCAGTCTTAGTAGAATGTATGATCCCATCTGTTTGGTGATTGAAAATACAAAGAGTTTGGAGACTATTGAATTGCAGGTGGTTATTGCAATATTGAAGAGTCAAGAGCAACGTTTTGACATGCATAATGTGGACATAGCTAAGAAGGCATTTGGCTCTTTCTCAGTCGATACAAAAGGACAGAACAAGAATACTACTTAAACTGGTTCTTCTAAGTCTCAGAAGAATTGGAAGTCTAACAACAAACCATGGGAGTCTAGATAGAAGCCACAACAAGCTGGTGCTGCACAGACCTTAAATGGATCACAATATGTGCATCAAGATGGAGTGAAGCCTCAATGCAAAGTATGCTCTAAATTTCATTTTGGAGAATGTAGATATAAGGGCCAATCTAAGTGCTATAAGTGTGACAGATTTGGACATTGGGCTAGGGACTGTACTGCAAACAAAGGAGTGCAGAAAGCAAATAATGCAAGCCAAGTAGAAGTAAGAGGGAATCTGTTTTTTACAAACTGTGCAATTTCAGAGAAGAGTGCAAATGGAGAATGGTATGTAGATAGTGGTTACAGTAACCATATGACTGGGAACAAGGAGCTATTAATTGACATAAATTCAAGTGTCACAGGCAAGTTGCAAATGCCAACAGGGGAGCTTGTAAGTATAGCCGGCATGGGTACTTTAGTGCTTGACACAAGCTTTGGTACAAAGTATATCAGAGAAGTCATGTATCTGCCTGGTTTGAGGGAAAATCTGTTGAGTGTGGGCCAAATGGATGAACATGGTTATCATTTGGTATTTGGAAGCAGCATGTGCAGTATCTATGATGGTTCTTCTCACGAGAATCTCATCATGAAGGTGGAAATGAGGAAAAATAGGTGCTATCCATTGTCATTGCCCTCAAATGACTATGTTGCACTAAGAGCTGGTATATCCAATTCTACTTGGGCCATTTGCATCTGAAAGGACAACATCAGCTTAAGGAGAAAGAGATGGTACATGGTTTGCCATACTTGGAGGATGTAAATGAAGTGTGCGGAAGCTGTCAACTGGGAAAGCAACATAGAGATGGTTCCCTAAGGATCAAGCATGGAGAGCAAGTACACCCCTTGAGCTTATGCACATGGACTTGTGTGGACCAATGCAAAATGAGCCCCTAGCAGGTAATAAATACTTTATGCTGCTCATAGACGATTTTACAAGGATGATTTGGGTCTACTTCTTGAGATACAAGTCGGATGCACTAAACTGTTTTAAAAAATTCAAGTCTATGGTGGAGTTGCAGAGTGGTTACAAAGTGAAATGTGTTCGAAGTGATAGAGGGGGTGAGTTCACATCTAGTGAATTCAATAAACTATGTGAAGATGCAGGAATTCAAAGACAGTTCTTCATGGCTTACACACCCCAGCAGAATGGAGTGGTAGAACGGAAGAATAGGACAGTGGTAGAGATGGCTTAGGCTATGTTACATGAGAAGGAGTTGCCTTATTACTTATGGGCAGAAGCTGTACATTGCAGTGTACATTTTAAACAGGTGTCCTACTAAGGCTCTTAGAAACAAGACCCCTTTTGAAGCATATAGCACAAGAAAACCAGGTGTTGCTCATTTGAAGGTATTTAGTAGTGTGTGCTTTGTGCATAAACCAGAAGAAAATAGATAAATTGGATGCCAAAAGCACAAGGGGAGTGTTTGTTGGATATGCAACATGTGAGAAGGGTTATAGAGTGTTTGATCCTGTCATTAGAAAACTATTACTGTCAAGAGATGTTGTATTTGATGAAGGAGCAATCTGGAATTGGAAGGAAGCAACTGAAAATTCTATGGTGATGGTGAATGATGAAGAGCAGCCTAGGAATTCTCAAGTGGAATTGTTTGAAACACCTGTAGGAAATTGAAATTCTGGTTTCATATCTATGGACTCAGTCTCCTATGAAGAATCAAGCAAGGCAAGCAGCAGATTAGAAGACACTCAGAACTTCGATCATATTCCATTGAAATGGAGGAAGTTGGATGATATCTTAGCACAATGCAATCTGTGCACAATGAAGCCTGAGAAGTTTGAAGAAGCTGTGAAGGATGAGTCATGGATGAAGGCAATGAAAGATAAGTTGAACATGATAGAAAAGAATGATACATGGGAGCTTGTTGACAGATCTATGGATAAACTAGTGATTGAAGTTAAATGGGTGTTTAAAACTAAGCTAAATCTGGACGGTTCAGTGCAGAAGAATAAGGCAAGACTGGTGGCTAAGGGATACTCACAAAAACCAGGGGTGGACTAAAATGAAACATTCGCACCAGTGGCTAGATTAGACACAATCCGGACTTTGATTGCACTTGCAGCTCATAAGGGTTCGCAGCTGTATCAATTAGATGTTAAGTCAGCTTTTCCAAATGGCATCTTAGAGGAAGAAGTGTATGTAGATCAGCCGGAGGGATTTGTAGTGAAGGGGAGTGAAAGCAAGGTTTACAAGCTGCACAAAGCTCTATATGGCTTGAAACAGGCACCAAGAGCTTGGTATAGTGAAATTGATGGTTATTTTGCTGAGTGTGGTTTCACAAAGAGCCAAAGTGAGGCTACTCTTTATGTCGAAGCAAGAGGTGAAGCAAGCATCTTGATAGTATCCATTTATGTAGATGATATAGTCACACTGGAAATGATCAAGAAATGTTAGAAGACTTCAAGAAGGACATGAAGGAGAAATACGAAATGACTGATCTGGGGCTCTTGCATCATTTCTTGGAAATGGGAGTAGTTCAAACACCAACAAGCATATTCATTCATCAGAAGAAATATGCAACAACTCTGTTAAGCAGATTTGGTTTGAATGAGTGTAAGCCGGTATCTATTCCACTAGTTACCTCAGAGAAACTAAGTAAGGATGATGGAAGTGGCTTGGCAAGTGAAGAGCAATACAGAAGGATTGTTGGAAGTCTGCTGTACCTCACAGCTACTAGACCTGACATTATGTTTGCAGCTAGTTTGCTTGCAAGGTTCATGCATTGTCCCACTAGCAAACATCGTGGAACAACAAAACGTGTTCTTAGATATGTAAAAGGAACTCTAGATTATGGTCTGGAGTATGTGAAAGGAAAAGAGGCAGTCCTAATTGGCTATTGTGACAGTGATTGGAGTGGTTAAGTGGATGATAGCAAGAGCACTTTTGGATATGCTTTTTCTTTTGGTAGTGGAGTGTTTGCTTGGGCCTCAGTCAAGCAAAATTGTGTTGCACTCTCTACTACAGAAGCGGAATACATCAGTGCCTCTAAAGCAACAACCCAAGCTATTTGGTTGAGATTTGTCTTAGAAGACTTTGGAGAACTTCAAACCGAAGCTACACCTCTACACTGTGACAACATTTCAGCTATTGCCATTACAAGGAATCCTGTGTTTCATCAGAAAACCAAGCATATCGATCGAAGGTATCATTTTATTAAAGATGCTTTGCAAAAAGGAACTGTGGATCTGATTTATTGTCCCACAAATGAGCAGTTGGCAGATATCTTTACAAAGGCTTTGGCTAAGGATCGTTTCTGCTATCTCAGAGAGAAACTTGGTGTGAAATCAGCTCGCAACTTAAAGGGGAGTGTTGAAATGTAAGTGGTGAGCTAATAAGAATGTAATTAGGCCTCTAAGCTAAATGGTGCATTCACTTGGTCACTAAGTTAGACAAGTGTTAGGCGTTAGTCATGTTAAGCGGTTATAGCCACGTGTAAAAATCCTAGAGAGCAGTTTTGGATGTAAGGCTGTGATTCTCAATGACGTAAGAGAATCCAGCTATTCTTTCTAATGGTTATAGCTCACACTGAGCTTGCTCTGTTTTGGACAGAGCCTGCAATAGAAAAATACACACTTGTTTTGATTCAGTCTAGCTCTCTACTCTCTCTGCGTTTTTCTTCCTCCTTCAATCTATTCAAAACTCTAACAGCACTTTCTTGATCTTTTTCACCACAGTATCCGTCCTGATCATGAAAATTGCTTCTCTACTCTTCCATGGCAAGAACCACGAGGTAAGCAAATCCAGCTGGTCATGTCCATACAAGAGCTAAAGCAGGCTGGTGTCAAGCTCAAGGCCGATACAAATCGTCAACCATTAGATATAAGTTTCAGTAGCACATTGAGGGGGAATGTTCTGACAATCCCTCCAATACACATAGATGATCACAGAGGCACTTCGTTTCGCACTCTGCTAGCACTCAACATGTCACCAGCATTGCCACCAAGATGTTACAAGCTATTCGCACTCTGCTAGCACTCAACATGTCACCAGCATTGCCACCAAGATGTTACAAGCTATTTGTCTTTCTAGACGATCTGATTAACTCATCCAAGGATGTAGGGCTTCTATACTACCACAGGGTCCTCCAGCATTCTCTAGGGAGCAACAGAATGGTGGCTAAACTTGTCAACAAGAGGCAAGGAAGTTGGGCTGGACGCGTCCCTGTCATACTTGTACAGGGTGGTTGGCGATGCCAACTGTTAATATGCTTATAAACATGCAAGATTAAGAGCAGTTTTGGTGCACCACTATTTAAGCAGCTGGGTGGTGGGCGTTTCATCTCTGGGAGCAATCTTAGCTCTTTACCTCGCCCTCATTCAGACCGGCTGTGGAGTTGCCGGTGCCAGAAGGGATCTGGGACACGAGTTCAGTTTCTTATCGTTTCTGAAGTATTCTTTGTTTATAACGTACGTGCATGTGGAAAAGATTCCAGGCTCCAGTAAGGCCATGGAGAGTGAGGCCCTCCATGATATGGACTGCTCCCATGGCTCGAAAGAAATGATAGAATTTATGTTTTAAGTTAGCATTACCACATCAATATGTGTCTAATCATTGATGTGTCCGGGAAGGCTACACCACCAGTGTGAATGCTCTCAAATTTGGTCATGTTATGGTCGACATTCGTGAATATCGTTATAAGACCAATGCGGATATGCAAACTTTCATTCAAATCTATGAAAATTAGTAATTGTTGTTCGTCATTGAAAAATAATGATCAACGTTCCGTCCTATAAGAAGAAAAACCCCATCAAAGAATTCCCAACTTTGGAGAAAAAGAAAAAGAGTAGGATATGCTAATGTTGTGAACTTCCTCCCACATGGGAAATTAGACTTTTCCGAAAACAATTTTGGTCATTGGATATGGTAGATCAAATGTACCCACCTCCAATAAATTTGTGCCAAATCCATAACCAATACACATTTTCCGTTAAGTTCGCTAATTGTCTTGATGTAAATAAATCTCAAAACTCATCAACCTCCTCGCCTTTCATTTTGGCTCAAGACGTTTGGTTGTACATACCAAATTTGTGGGTTTTTCAATATAAGCATGAGCATTGCATTTTAACGTTGAATATTATGTCTTTCTAAACAGACGTACAAGTATTAAGACACTAAATTGGCAAATCAAATGCAAGGTGCTCTATCATAGGTTTTCCGGTCTGATCCCCTAGTCAGTTTAGGCATGGATATGTAATAACTTTGCTTGAGATTTAAACAAAGTATGTACAAAAATTGAATGGAAAAGGAAAATATGCATATTGTCTCGTTCACTAGGGAAGATGAATGACAGCATCAAAGCTGAAATCTTCACCTGGTTCAAAAGCAACTTCAAGATCTTCAAAGCTTTGCTCCACTCTCAAGTCCTTTCTAACTTTTAAACCTTCCTGCACCAATTAAAAAGTAAAAACAATACAACCTCAGGGCTTATCAAGATCCATTTTATTGGAGGAAAAACAAAAACATGCAGATCACGTACAGGCCTTGAGAATAAAAGAATGAGACGAACAAATTTGCATTTTGAGATGCTTATTAAGAATACTTTCATACATTTATAAGTAAGAAAACGTCAACCTTTTCATACAAAGGTACCTTCTTTCAACTAAGGTAACTAACTACTCAAAAACTATGATGCCCATCAAACAAAGGAAATAGGGATCGTCACTGAAATATGGTGCACAAAATTTCAATCCGATAAATTACTTATAAAGTGAGGTTTTAGTAAGTAAAACAAGTAATGTATTATATAAAAATTTATAAAAAAAGTGTCAAAACTATAGTTTCGCAGGTATTTTGAAAGAGCACACTTTGTGGTACAACTATAACCAGAAGATTCAACTCTATGCACACTAAATATGATGTCATGCACTGGTCAAATTGCAAAGACGTTTGGAGTTTCTGTTAGGCTGATAGTAATTGATCTTTGATACAAAGAACAGGACAAATTTAGTAAACATTAATCATTTTAAACAAGTATGCTTATTCATAGTTAACCTAACAACAATATGCAAGCATGAAGCATTTAGAAGGAAAAAAAATAAAAATCAGAATACCAAACCACTACCTTCTCTACATATTCAGCTATCGCAGAATTGATCACTTTCTTGATTACTTGCTTATAAACTTTAGACGGTCCAAGGACTTCTAGCAAAATGTCTCTAGGTATCTGATAGACAGAAAATAAGACAAATTAAAAAAAATGTATCTGCGTTCACAATTAACAAGATACAGAATTTATTGTGTGCCAGTGCACAGTGTGCCAGTGTACTCTCTCTCTCTCTCTCTGAAGGGCACCAGTAGCTTTTTGTGTAGGTGTGTAATCAACAAAACAAAATTAAGTTGCTGATGCATATGAAATGGTCACATCCGCAGAGGGGAGACAACAGTCAGAGTTACATTTGCAGGGTTAATAACTTCCAAACAAAGAAAAGCACGTCTGGGATGGACAAGGTTAAAAACAAGTTCTTTTGGCAGACCAATTGGCCTTGATAGTGTAAGGAACTAATCTGTGCATGTGTTTGCATGTATGATATGTGGTAAATCCACCCAGCATGCTGAAGTTTTGCAGCTAAATCCCTGAGAACATGGCTCAAGATAAGAAAACGAGATTGTATATGAAGACGCATATATACAATTTACGGAAGTAAGATAGAAATTGCAGGCGGGTGTCCCTCCCAGAAAAATCTCAAAGCCCTTTGAGCTAGGAGGTGCAAGCAATCATGTGGCAGAAAAAAACTTTAGTTATGCTTGAAGTAACATTTTCTATTTAGAGATTAATCATATCCAACTCAGCATATCAACTCCATAACCATGCTTCGAGTTAAAAACTTACATTGGGTGTTTTCCCTGGTAATTGAGATTTGATTTGTCAGCGACATATAGCCAGGGGAAGAAATGAAGAAAAATAAGTTAGGAATGTGTAGAAGTAACAACATACACAAGAGGTAATTCAGTCTAGAAGTCAAATTAGTTAGCTGTATTAAAGCAAAGCAAAATGGAAGAACCTAGCAACTTTATTGTTGCTCTTCTTTTGTCTTGCTATATCTCGTTTCTGAGTTCAGTGTTTCTATAGCAGTTCTATTATATAAATTGATATCAAATTCAATAGAAAATCATGTCTTAAGTAATTCATTGCAAGAACCTTCATTACAAAGCGCTTCCTAATTTCAAAGTTACAACACAACAAAACATTTGTTCTCAATCTGATATTGTAATTTCCATACATACCTTTTAATATATGTGCTAAATTTTCTTCGTACTGCTAATAGAAGGATTACATAAATGATCCCCAGCAAATCAACTTTATCATTCAGGGTGGCAACTGGAGTAACAAATTAATAGAATGGTTGAGGACTGGAAGAGGGTCAGCAGTGTATTATAATTTTAATCCATAGAAGATGTTTATGAAATTTTTATTTGGTAACTATTATACCAGTTACACCCCTACCCTCACAAGATTGAACTACCGTCACATGTTTGTTAACAGTCAGAATGGAAATGTACGGCAGTGAGAGCAAAGATCCAACATCCTCATCGCCTATGGAAATTTGTTACAACAGAGCACGCACTCAATATATGCAGAGTCAAACTTTGAACTGGAGGCAAATACAGATCTCTTTAGGTTATGCAGAGATATTATTATTATCCATACTACCAAACCATAGCATACATCAGTCTAAAATATGATGAAAGCCACTCAATTGACTATGATGTCATCTGAAGAATGAAGATGACCCAAAAGTAATCTATTTGAACATAATAGACTTTTAAAATCTTACCTCCTTTCACTCTTCGAAATCCAGGTATTGGTTGGGCTGCAGTAACCATTTTGTCAAAAACTTCGTCAAAAATTGCTCGAGTTTTAGCACCCGATACCTCTACGTTTATCTGATGAAAAAAAGTGTGAATGTATGTGGTCAAAATTTATGACAGTATAAAACAATTGTGACCATCTACCATAGAATTTTGTTTGTCATCAAACAAGAAGAGAGAGCAAAGGTCATCATGATCACTGTTTATGCCATTAAATATCTTTGCATTATCATACTTTTCACTTCAACGGTCCACTGCAGAATGTAAATTTTTTTTAAAGGGCACTGCAGAATGTCATGTTCTTACTAACCTTCCAGAAAATATTAAATATAAAAGTTTCCCAAAAGATTTTTGTTTTTAAAAAAATACCTTTAGTTCACCGGCATCACTGGTACCTGAAGTAGTAACTGTAACAGGAACATCTTCAAACCCAGAAGAAGATACTCCAATGTCTTCTGTGCCTATGTTCAAGAAAACCAAGAGTTTACAAAATACTTAGCAATTGAAGTAATAGCACAGGTTTGATTAGAAGTTAGAACTTGACAGAAAATACTTAACAACTGCACCTGATAACACAGCACAAATTGCAGGAATATACTTATTACTTTCCCTGTAAAATGAAATGGAAATTCAAAAAATCAAATATGGAATCAAGATCAATCAAGTTCACTCATTTATAAAACATTGTTACTCTTAGTCTGCCCCCTAGAACTTAATCAAGCAAAAGAGATAGAAAGTACCCAGAAAAGCAAAAAAGCCTGGGCACAATGATTATAACAGCATATTATGTTAAACAAAAATCCTAAGAAACTATACTATATGTAAGAGGCCCCTCCTTGTGCCCTTTTCATATTAATATTAAAGAATATGGGTAAATAGTAATTAGCCATTAGTTTTAAATTACCCACCTTCTCTCCACTCTTCTGCAAATTGAAATAACTACCTTCTCACTTCGCACATGCATAGCATGTGACTTTATATTACTAAAGACGGATAGATTAGGGTGAAACAAAGCAGCTAGAACTGAAAGATTAGTTAAGTCAATAGTAATCATACCAAAAGTAGGTTAACTCTTAACAATCAGAAGAATGCAAGGGTATATTGCAATTTAACTCTCCATTATTGAACAAGAATCTCGAAAGAAAAAGATGGCCCATTGATATTAAACCGAGTCTACTCAAGTGAAATAAAACAAAATGAGTCTATCACATTTTACATTTTTGTTGAAAATATATAAATAAACTAGACAGGGATCTCCAATTGTTCTAACATTGCACTACAACATTGGTGAATACATGCAAACTGTGATGAGCATTCAGATTTGCACTCAAAACTAAAGGGGTAAATAGTGAATATATTGATTACCTTCTGCAAAGTGCTAGAGCAGAATATGTGATTTGATGGGAGGATTTTGTTCTCCAGCAACCAAGGCTTGGAATAGAGGCACTGATCCTCCGATTGCTACTAATTATCTGTACAAAACTTAGGTTAGTTCAAGGCTACATTTGTTTTGTTGGATAACATTGTCAGTGTAAAAATTGACTTATAATTCTCCGGGTGTTCATTCCAAAATGTATATACTTACTCTCAGTTCCAGCAATCAAATGGGTTATTGTAGTAAACTATGAAACCACTAATAAAAATCAGAAGAGAAATGGTACAAGACATGAAGAAAGACCCAAGAAAAAGGTTTAGTAAAGCTAAAATTTGCTGTAGAGCAGAGCAAAAACCCTTTTTCTTTTCCTTTTAACATCACTGACAGAAACAACAATACACATTATTACACAAATAATTGGCTTTTGGGTTCAATAGGATCTGAACAGGATTACACCCAAGAACAGAGTTCTAAGGAAATCCAAACAACATACTATTAACACATCCAGAAAACCATGACGAAAAAAAGTAAAAACCAACCTACTCACAAAAGCACACAGACAATTTCATAGTTCATGGGAACCAGAGTTACAAAAACTAAAAACAAAAAAGCCCACCAGCCAACAGTTGGGTACTGATGATATCTGAATTTTTCTTGTGCAATATTGAATAGACAATGTCATATATAATGGATATGTAGAACAAGAAAGAAAAAAAGAGAGGACGGGTTAGGGTTAGGTTACCTTAGGATTTAAACCCGAGAAGAGGGAACAATTAACGGCTATTTCCATTATCTTCTTCGGTTCGAGATAGACGCCCAGCAGCCGAAGCACGAAACGAGAAAAGGACCCTGAGTCTCCGCAGTGTGGGAGCCGATCTGCTGTCTCCAAGTTTACTGTCCGTGTGTGTTCCTTATCTAACTGTCTGCCACTTGTCCACCCACTTAACTCCAACAATAACACTGTTAACTCCCGATGAAATAAAAAATAAATAAAAATTAAAGATAAAACAAAACAACAACAGCCGCTTTCAAACTTCAAGGTTAAGAGCACTTCCATCAATTTGTCATGGTAAAGGGTAATGGCAAGACAAGGGCTGTTACTATTTATGTGAATAGTGACAGCCCTTGCAAAAAGCTTGTTGTGTTTCCACTTATTGTCATGGCAAAAGGCAAATACTATTCACTTTAACTTTTATTTATTTATTTTATATATATATATCAGAGAGCTTCCATTGAGGGATCCCTCAAATAAGATTTGAGGGATACCCCTTGTAGGCCCCACTCCGGATTGTATTTCACTAATCCAAACCGTCTATTTTGTAGATACTCATTCAAAGATCATCTCTACAAAAAATCACTTGAATCAGATATCATTTGACCACTCAATTGAGTTATTGAAATTTTAGTATTTTCTTGAAGCACCGTGTTCATTGATTTTGTAAGACACAATTGGATGTCGAAACGATTTCCGATTTGTCTAATTTTTTGTAAGGATGATCTATGAATGAAGACCTAAAAAATAGATGGTTTGGATCATTGGGAAAAAAATAGTAGGGTACCCTAAAGGGCGTCCCTCAAATAAAATTATTTGAGGGATCCCTCAATAGAAGGGGACTGTATATATATATATATACATATATACATTTTCAATTCTCAAATATCTCAAATATATTGATAACTTTGGAGAATGCAAAACACTTACAAAGATACTAGTTTCACCACTTTAGTTCTTCAGATTACTGGTACTGATAGAACTTTTGAAACTGAGAAAATTATAGTGTACTAAAATTACATTATGATGAAAACAGAGGCCGGGGCCTTCTTAAATAGACAAATAAAACATATTCAGATAACTTTTGGTGAGCTGGCAACTTTGGATGCTTGTGAAAAAGTAACTGTAGGAGCACGCGAAAGCTTTTGCTTTTATTGAGTGCAGCAACTTTGACTTTGTCGGGGAATCTCAAAAAGAACACGGCTTTCAGACTGGTGAATGCAGGGGTTCGGATGCTTTTCTTCAGGGCTCATGATGCAAGGCAACTTTTACTTTAACTTTAATCATCCCCTAGATTGAAAGGACCAAAATCATAGGGATCTTACTCATCTGGATAATCACTCCACCGCATCTTTAGGGCGGGAGCCTGTTGACTGACTGGTTTAGGTTGACTAGTGGATGTTTGTGACGCAGGGGAGGCATCGCTGTCTGCATCATCATTCATCTGGGATGCTTGGAGCATTAATTGGCGGGCAATTTCTTGTAACTCAGACTTAGATCTTCCCTCGATTGGGAGAAAAGAATGTGATGTGGTAGGGGAACTCTTTTTCTCATAATGCGGATTCCTGACTAGAGGAAAATCAGCATAAACATAATCTGCAATACGCTCAAGTTTAAATTTATCCCACCATTTGATTGAAAACTGGCGAGATAGGACTCTGGATTCCCAATTAACCTGGTAGGACCAATTAACCTGGGGAAGAACAGCTCAGATTCTTTGAACTTATTTTTATTAGTAAAATAATTGACTAATTCTTGCATAGGAGGAGGAAATAAATCAATGACTGGACCATGTTTTTCCCACCAGTGATTGAACCAGTAAGGAAAAGGACTCTTGAATTTGCTATCAAAGTTTAAGAACCAGGAGTGACTGAAATCAACTGTTTGGTGAAGCAAGATAGAATACCATGCTTCGATATAATCATAATAGCTATATTGAAGTTCTGATTGGAGAACTTTGAGATCATAGGGGTGACTGCTCCATTCATTTTCACTGATAATTTGGTGAATGTAAAGTGAATGATAAAGGATGATATGGGGATTTTCTCTGTTTTTAATTGGCTTAATGGTGATAGAATGAGTCTCATGAAGGATATCTCTGTAATATTTTAGATTCTTAAATGGTGCTGGGGGAATGAAATGACTATTGGGTGGAAAATAAGATTTAGCAATGGTGATGGGATTAGCAATTGAATTATATTTGGACTCAATGACAAACAGGTGACTATGACTCTTGATCATGTATGGAGATGTCTTATGGTAAAAAGCAACTGGGGGATTAGTGACAGCAATATCCTAGAAAGGATCATGACTGGAAATTAGAGCAGACTGGAAACTAGGGCGAACCTGGCTGTGGCTCCTAAGTTGGCAAATCTGTTACTAATTTGGATAGGAGAGCATCCCGGGAAGGGGACGATCTGGAAAGAAGGCTCATATTTAGCTTGACTCATTGATGGTGGGAGGACTCGGAGTGACTGGGGATGATTGGGTTGGCTTAATTGACCAATTTGACTCTTTTGTTTATCATATTTTTCTCTTTCTTTTCTTCTTGCTGCCATTGTTTTCCCTGCAGAAATTCTCTAGTAAGGAAATCAGGAATAGAATTCTCACTTCCTCTCAAATATTCAGTATCAAAATCAAAAATACTCAAAATAGCTTGCTATTGTGCAAATATTTGTTTGGATGCAATGTTTTGAACATCTTTTTCTAATACATGCTTAGCAGACTTACAATCAACCCAGACTAAAAATTTTTGATTTAATAAATCAGATTGAAATTTATTAATGCATAATACAATAGATAATATTTCTTTTTTAATAGTACTATAATTAATTTGAGACTGGGACCGAGTGCTAGAATGGAATCGAATAAGTTGCTCAGAGTGATTGGAATTGACTCTTTGTTTGAGGATACCACCATAACCTACATTAGAAGCATCAGTTTCAACAATTTTAAATGAATTAGCAGAAGGAATACCAAGACAGGGAAGAGTCTTGATATGAGCTTTGATCTGTTTGACAATTTCAGTATGAGCAGACGACCATGGAGGAGGATTATTTTGGAGACGATCAAATAAAGGTTTACATTGTTTTCTCTTATTCTGATAAAAGTCATAAACATAATTTAGAGATCCTAGAAATCTCTGGAGTTGACTCTTGTCTAGGATTTGATCAGGAAATTTGTCAACAAACTGGATAACTCGATCTATGGGACTAATCTGTGACTGGCAGATATTAAACCCAAGAAATCTCACATTAGTCTGAAATAATTTAATTTTCTTAGCAGAAACAACTAAACCATTTTGTTTAACTATTTGTAAAAACTTATACAGATGTTTCCAGTGTTATTCTATAGACTCAGAGAATATAAGCACATCATCGATATAAACTATGGAAAAATGACTGAAAGGATTAAAGATCTCATTCATTATATTCTGGAATTCACTATGAGCATTCTTAAGACCAAATGGCATAACATTCCACTCATAATGACCAAAAGGGGTTACAAAAGCAGTTTTATATCTATCAGACTCAGAAATTTGAATTTGCCAAAATCCACTCTTCATATCAAATTTAGAAAAGATGACTGATTTTACTAATTTATTAATTAAATCTCTTTTATTAGGGATTGGGTATCTAATCCATTCTAAGACAGTATTAAGTGGCTTGTAATTAATGACTAGTCTTGGGACACCACGTTCTAATTCAGCATTTTTCTGGACTGTTTTGGTGACTGCATTCTTTTGTAATTCTTTTAAATTATGCAACTCAGGTTTACTCAAAAATTCGAACTTAATTTTTTCTTCTAAACAGGTAGAGATGACACCATCATGTTCAACCTGGAAAGGGTACAGAAGATCAATGAATGGTAGACCTAGTATAACTTCATCAGTAATGTTCTTGATAAGACAAAAGAAGTTTTAAAACAAATCTTGTTTTGACACACATGGGCTTTAGGGATCTCATAATTTAATTGGAGTGATTTTTCTGAGGCAGTTCTTAATGATTCTTTTGACTTTTTATAATACTTAGTGGGGATTAGGCCTTCTTGGACGCAGTTGAGGTCGGCTCCTGAATCAAAAAGGGCAACTGCGTTTAACTCAAAATTTTGAACAAATATGGTGACTCGAGCATACCATTTTCTAAAGTTTACGTGTTTAATTAAATTGACAGCTTGATCTTGAATAGAATTTTCTTCATCTGAATTAATGGGACTATCTATTTTTTTCTCAGGGATTTTCTTTTCCATTATGCTAATTAGATCTTGTTTTATCTCATAATTTTCAGTTTGCAATTTTTGACTTGTTTGTCTTAACCCAATGATTTCTTTTTTGATTGATTTTATTTCTAATTGTAAATCCTGTAAGGTGACTTCTTTCTTTTTCTTAAATTTTTCTAAAGTAGTATTCAGATTTATCTTTTGGGTAGACTGTTTTGGTTCTTCTTGGCTGATGACTTTTCGTAATTTCTTTAAGTATTCAGATTTTAATTCTGGATTCTCAACTTTTCTTATGAGATCAATTAATAATTCTTCTTGTTCTTCCTGTTTAGTAAGGACATTGGATTGACTTATATTTACAGCAATTATCTAGGCAACCAAATTGGATTATGGGGGAACTAGGTTGTGACTCAGAAGAATATATTTCAGAAGACTCAGTATGACTAACCATGGTTTCGTTTTTATTGGACTCAGAATTTCATAACTCAAGGACCTGGATTAATTTGTTTCTACATTCATCCGTGATTTTTAGTAGTTTGATTGTGTCTTTAACTTTACAATTATTAGCGTAATGACCATACTTTTGACATTTATAACATTTTATTTTTCTTTTGTCGGCTTTTTTAAAGCTGCTATTCTTGTCTTTATTGTGACTCCTTTTCCAATTTTTTCGAGGGGGAAATCTTTTTTTACTATAAAATTCTTTATCTTCATTATTATGTTGGATTGACTGTTTTCTTCGTGAATAATGGCAGTTTTTTCTAAGCTGTCGGCTGGAATGACTAGACTTATTCTTTCTAGACGGAGGGATAGACATTAACCCGTATTGTTTGCAGAAATTACCCAATTCGTATCTAGCAGAATTTCTTTCAGATTGGATTTGTTTACTAATTTTCATATCAACACACATTCTCATACCAACTTGATTAATTGTGCTGATTATATTTCCATAAGTTAAATTATCCCAATCAATGACCTTGTTCATTACTAAGGGTTGATAGGATTTTATGAGCAAATAAATTTGGCAATCCATTAACAAATTTTTCTTTCCAAAATGGTTGGTTACTATCTTCTCTAATCATGACTCTGGAAATAAATACGTCTTTATACCATCTAAAATCAGATAATTTAGGGCATCTCAAATTACTGAATTGATCATGTATTCTGGCAGTAGTATTACTAGGTGTTCCAATAAAATGATCGACTATTGTGTGCAGCAAAGTGTTGACTCCATCTTCAATGCCTTGTCCTATTTGTTCATCAAAAATAGGAAGACCGTCTTCATTAAGTTTTAGCACATGAATTATTCGTTGTTTAGACTCATGAGTTAAGTGATTATCCCACCAAGAACGAAGAGTTCCTGTGAAACCTGCTTCTAACAAGGGAACAATCTCAGATTGTCTGAAACTGTGATTGGTAATGTAACTATTGGCAACCATAGACATGTGTTGAAGCTTATTAAGGATTTCTTGTTCTGAAAAACCCTCAATATTCCATTCATATAATTTATCAGAAGAAACAGAAAACTGGCTTTGAGTGTTTCGTTCTTCGAATTGAATATCTGATGGTGTAGGCTTGGGATACCAATTTTTTGTGAGACTGGTAGGGCTGATTCTGTTTGTTAATCTTTATACTTGTGGATTGTTTTCGAGCTCAAGATTTTCAAACGCATTTTCTATTTTAGAAATATTACTGGATTCAGTATCTATGCTAACAATTGATTTAGACTCAGAGGAGTTATAAAGTATGGATGGTGACTCAGAGGATCCTAAGACTTTAACGCTTGATTCTACCTTTTCTTTATCTTTTCTTTTAGTTGGCGTTAATTCTTCTAACATTTTCTCAATTTTTGATATTGTAGTTTTCGTTTTGAAAGTTGGACTAGATTTTAAATTTTGAAAGGTGACTAAGGGTTTCTGATCAAGGGGCTTAGGAACGACTTCTTTTGGAATTAGTTTGTCAATTTTAGTTTCTATTTTGTCGAGTTGTTTACCTATGACGACTAAACTCTGATAGGTGTAGTTATTTTGTTCAATTACCATTTTATTTTCTAAATCTGGGATTTTAAAAGGACTGGCAATAATTTGTGCATTCTGGTGCTGGATAACTACAGATTCAACAGGAGGATGACTGGCAAGAATCTTAGTATGATCAATTTTTTCCCAATTTTCTTGAGTTAAGGTTTTTATCTTATTGGACGTATATCGGCTTTCTACAAAATAAAGATAATAAATTTCAATTTTAGCAGAGTGCATGTAATTTTTCTATTTATTAAATATCTGTTGTCTTTTGACTCTATTTGGGATGGCCAAGTGATAATTATTTCTTCTTGCTTGATTTTCAGGAGCATGTAAATGACTTTCTAATTTCTTTCAATTAATTTCAAATTCTTTATTAAGCGTTCGGAGTTGGTTTTCGATTTTGAAACTGGCTTCGACAAAATCAGATTGAGTGGGAGACTCAGATTTATTATCTACTGAAGGTTTTCCATAGACAGGTTGAGTGACTTGTGCAGTTTTTCTTAGTGATTCCAATTTTAAATCAATTAAAGCTTTTTCTAATTCTAGGTCTCGTTCTAGGGTAGAGGAAGAGGCTGCAAAGGAATGCCTTGCAGGAATATGACGCTGGGATTGACCAGGTGTTGGTAACTGTTGTAACTGGACTGTTGATTTTTGTGGGGCTTGGTGACCAGAATTGATTTTAACTGTTCCGTCTAAATATTATTGTATGTAGTCTAAATCGTTTAGACTACGTTGGATAGGAACTGGAGGAATCTCAGTGGTTAGGGTCCAATCAGTAGGAAGAGTGACATCTGACCATTTGATAGAGTGAGGAACTCTAACCGTAACATCATGCGTATGACTTTGAATTAACAATGGTTGACTCTTTGGACTCTTGTTTAAGGCTTGGAAATTCACGTTTGTACCTGTGACTTTATAATATATTATGTAAACTAATGCTAGGGTTTGGCTTCCTGGCAAAACATCATAACCTTTAGTTTTAATATTTAGAGTGAGTGTTTTTAATATGTGTGGATCCCTCAGGCTGACTGTAAAATCTGGATAACAATCAAAATAAATTGGGCCATTAGTAAGACTGGACTCAATAATTCCTAACGTAATGTCGTTAAAATTATTAAATCTAGCATCACGCAAACAGAGAAGGATAGAAGCTTTTAATCCTAATCTGGTTAATGGTTTGACAACTACTTGAACTAAACCAATATGGAGGAAATTGTTTCCATCATTTTTATGTTTTCTTATTGATTCAAGATTAAGTAACTGACATGTCACGTGATTTTTACTTAGGGCATAAACTTGTTCGACTGTCTTAACATGGGTGGTTGACTTAAAGCTAGATAATGACCATTTTTTCTTATAGATGTCCTGACTGGGGACTCTAGGTATATTCCAATCTTTATAATCTAAATTACTATTATTGTCATATTCAACTTGTTCTTCATTAACTATCTCTGGGAGACTACTATTGGCTCTAGAGCTGCAAGAACTGTAAGAATTGATTCTAAGAAAGCGACTCATTTCTACTCAAGGTTCTGGGTTTGGACTTCTAAAGAAGAAAGTGAACAGAAACTCCTGATACAAACTCCATGGGATAACAGAATACCTAAAGTTCTCTTGCCCTCCTACTAATGCCACAACCGCTCAGGCCTCCTTTGGGACTTACTGTTTGGAACGGGACTTACAATTCGGACACCAAGAAAGAGAAGGACAGGTAAACTGAAAGACCAGAAGAAGTAAAGAAGAAACTAAAAACTTACAACTCAGAAAACCTAAACCAGCCGCTTAGGTTGGATGAGTTGCAGACTTAGATAAACTCTTCAACACTTATGGCTCTGATACCAGAAGGGGTCTAGAACCAGTGAGAGGAAGAAGAACGATGAAGATAAGTGTAAACACAGAGATTGTAGAATAGACGCAGCTTATGCATGAAGCAAATTATCGAATATATGAAAATAGATGCAATGAAAATAAGCATTAATCAAAATAATCAATTCTCAAATATCTCAAATATATTGATAACTTTGGAGAATGCAAAACACTTACAAAGATCCTAGTTTCACCACTTTAGTTCTTCAGAGTACGGGTACTGAT
Source organism: Prunus persica (assembly GCF_000346465.2). NCBI lineage: Eukaryota > Viridiplantae > Streptophyta > Magnoliopsida > Rosales > Rosaceae > Prunus > Prunus persica. The sequence goes on from NC_034009.1 coordinate 20,821,571, forward strand.
AGAACTTTTGAAACTAAGAAAATTATAGTGTACTAAAATTACATTATGATGAAAACAGAGGCCGTGGCCTTCTTAAATAGACAAATAAAACAGATTCAGATAACTTTTGGTGAGCTGGCAACTTTGGATGCTTGTGAAAAAGTAACTGTAGGAGCACGCGAAAGCTTTTGCTTTTACTGAGTGTAGCAACTTTGACTTTGTCGGGGAATCTCAAAAAGAACACGGCTTTCAGACCGGTGAATGCATGGGTTCGGATGCTTTTCTTCAGGGCTCATGATGCGAGGCAACTTTTATATATATATACAGAGAGCTTCCATTGAGGGATCCTTCAAATAAGCTTATTTGAGGGATACCCCTTGTAGACCCCACTCCGGATTGTATTTCACTAATCGAAACTGTCTATTTTGTAGATACTCATTCAAAGATCATCTCTACAAAAAATTACTTGAATCAGATATCATTTGACCACTCAATTGAATTATTGAAATTTTAGTATTTTCTTGTAGCACTGTGTTCATTGATTTTGTAAGACACAATTGGATATCTAAACGATTTCCGATTTGTCTAATTTTTTGTAAGGATGATCCATGAATGAAGACCTAAAAAATAGATGGTTTGGATCATTGGGGAAAAAATTGTAAGGTACCCTAAATGGCGTCCCTCAAATAAAATTATTTGAGGGATCCCTCAATAGAAGGGGACTGTATATATATATATATATTATACTTAAATAATTAATTTGAAGAAGATTTTTGGATAAGATTTTTGGTTGCCACGTGTTATTTATTATAAAATTCGTATATCATAATTCGAATGAATTTTTCGGATGATAAGATTTTTAGTTGTCACGTGTCCATATTTATTCTAATTCACCTCTCAAATTTCAGATAAGATTTTCGAATAAGATTCTCGGTTGCCACGTGTCGATATTTATTATAAAATACAAATCTCAAATTTTAGATAAGATTTTCACCCTCTAAAATCGTGCAACGTGTCCTCTCCATCTTCTAAATCCCTTTATAAAACTAGGGCCTCAAGTCAGACCTCTCACACCATATCCTCTCTATACTTATATTTCTTAGATTTTAGATTTCATAGTCCACTCTCAATGTCGAACATGAGGAGATGATTGGAGAGGGAAGAGTGAGAAATTAAAGAAAGAAGGCCCAGATGGGCTGAAAAAGAAAAGGAGGAGGAAGAAGATGATGAATAAGTTGTCATGGCAGTGGGTATGCTCGATCTATCAAGGCAAGCCTGCCAATGTGGTTCACAAGTCGGCTATGGCCCAAATGTAGACAAACATAGGCTTTCTCGAAGTAAGAATCTTTTGGAAGATCACTATATCTCAAATTCGTTATACTCTATTGTTGATTTTTTAGGGATATATAAAATGCAGCCCCATTTGTTCAATAAAGTCATGCATGATGTTTGCAATTACGACGCATACTTCGTTCAGAAGTGTGATGCAACTGGGGTTTGGGGGCTTCTTTAGGAGCAGCTTTCAGCTTCTTTACGTATGCTGGCATTTGGTGCATCTGCAGACTAGGTGGATGAGATTGCTAGGATAGGGAAGTCCGCTATCTTAAAAAGCTTGGTTAGATTCTGTGATGCAATCAAAACTCTCTACACGAGGGATTACCTCAACAAACCTACGCCTAGGGACCTCCAAAGGCTTCTACAAAACCCAGAAACTCGAGGTTTCCCAGGCATGATTGGAAGCATCGACTGTATGCACTGGCAATGGAAGAATTGCCCAACTGCCTGTCAAGGAGATTATGGGAATAAGAAAGGGAAAAAAAGTATAATTCGGGAAGCCGTTGCTTCATTCTTTACATGGGTTTTGACATGGCTTTTCGGAGTTGCGAAATCTCAAAATGACCTCAATGTGCTTGGTCAATCCCGGGTGTTCAACGATGTGTTAATGTTTTCATCACCTCCATTGCCCTTCTGAATTGAGGAACTGTGATTGCCTTTGCAACTGCCCAGAAGGCACTTCAACTTTTTTTCCTTATACATGGTGTTGAAGTTAGCCACTACTTCAAAAGCTTCCAACAAACCTTTTTGCTTATGACTTATGAAAGTGAACCCAAAGTGGTTCTCCAAAACCATATCCAGGAATCTTTATTTTCTACCTCAATTGAGCATATGCAATAACCCAAGTCATATTATTGACATACAAACCAATAGCTGATAGCAATTGCCCTCCTTAAGGATTCTTCAAATGACACCCATCCAATCCTATAAGTGGTCTGCATCCTGCCTTGAATTCCTTCTTCACTAAACCCAAACAAATGTACATTCTTTGGAACACTGGTTGTTGTAACTCTTCACTGTGCACTTGATTTGCACTATTGTTCCAGGGTTTATCTTTCTCAGTTCTGCTACATAATCCCATAGCCTAGCATATTGTTCCTTAATTATACCTTTAAGTAGTTTCAGGACTTTATTCTTTGCCCTCATTGCCTTTATATTGGAGATCCCACTTTTGATAATTTTTTATATTGTTGCCTTGAGAGAAACCACAGGAACTGTGGGGTCTGTCTTCACCTCATCTATAAATGTTTTAGCCAGCCAAGAAGACTTCACCCCTTTATTTTCCCAAACCCTACTACAAGTATGCGTTGAATCGAGTGTCTTCACTTGTAGTGTGTCTTCATGTTGCATCTTGGAGGCATAAATCTCAAATGGGCAGCTCTCTGTAGGGCAAATTGCCTTATCCTAAACTTCTTAGACTTCATCCAACAAACTTCCCATCCTTCTTTGATTGAAGTGATCGTCAAAGCATTTCTGAAACTAATACTATTTGGAAATTTCATCCTAATATTGAACACTATATCCACCACGTTTGTTGCACATTAAATTCTGGGAATGCATGTTCGGTGTTATCTTCGTCAGAGTCATGAGGAAGTGTAAGCTCCAATTGTTCGGAATCAATGACAGCAAACGTGTCTTCATTATCTTCAAAACCATATATATTCATCAATTCAGGCTTTGCACATGGTTCTTGACTTGGTCCAGCCCACTCACCATCTATATCAACCTCAGCTTGAAAGCAAATATCATCTTCATTATCATCAATTCCATACTCATCATCCACAAAATCAGAGTCGCTCTCATCATCATCCTCTGAAGAAGTATCATGAATAGGCTGTTGTTGAACTCATACTTTCTTATTCCTAAAAGATCTTCTTAATGCCAGATTTTCCTTCCCTTTGGAACCACTTGGCTGAACTTCTTCCATGACTTCATTTTCAATCAAGCCATCAAGATCTTCCATGACTTCATCTTTTCCATCCTTGTCATTGGAACGACTTTCTTTTCTTGTGGTTGTCTCCACCTCGTTTTCAGCATCATCATCTAAAGACTCAATGAACACACAAGATATTGACTTAGAATGTACTTTATGCCTTCCATCATGCATCACTAGTGCTTCATCATAGTCTAGAAGCTCTTCAATGACCACTACAAGAAAATTGAGTATTTACAGCGTGCATTTTACACACGCCATGAATGTGTTTTTTTGTCCTCTTTTTACGGCGTGCATTCACAGCGCGCCTTAAATGGATTTTTTTTTACTGCATGCTTTAACAGCCCGCCGTAGTTTTTAGGCAATAATTGCGTGCCAAGAAAGCACGCCGTAAAAGATGACTCTATTAATGGCGTGCAACACAGCACGCCGTGAAATCTAATCCTATTAATGGCGTGCAAAATATGCACGCTGTGAATAGATAACTAATTCTTTGTTTTTAATTTTTTGGTTGTTTCGCTCCACTTTAAGTTGCCCACGAAACTATACTCTTTTCCTTCGTACAATTTCACTGAGGGCATGTTTACGTATCAGTAATGGAGAAAGTAAGGAATCAGATAATTTAGGAATCGGGGAACTACTGAATCGGTATGGGAAGAATCATTCCCATTAAGTTGTTTACTAAACATACGAAATTAGTAAAGGAATGAGGTTGATTCCCATTGTTATTGTTTACTAATTTTCATGAATCAGAATCCAAATTAATTTGATTACTAAAATGCCCTACACATTTTCACCACATCACATATATAAAATTCACCCAAAACCAAAAGCTATAGGAAAAGGGGTTTTGAATTAATGAGTAAGAGGGATAGATAGATAGATGGAGTGACTTACATAGTTTCTGCTGCTCCAGGGAGGCTGTGTTGTAACGTTAAGGGTTTGAGTTGTTTGAACTCCTTCTGGCGTGTATTTTTATTTTTTTTAGGGTTTGAGTTATTTTGGAATTATAGTAAAGTGGTAAGGGTATTTTTGGAAGTTAATAAGAGAAAGCAGGAATGGGAATCGTATCGACTAGTCCCCCCTAGTCGATCTGATACCTAGTTTTGAGGGAATGTGATTACGGATTTTGAGGTGGGGCCCACTTATTTTTTCATTCCTGATTGCAAGTAAAGGCAGGGGAAGTCAGGAATGGAAATCATTCCCTTTCCTCCCATACCCATTACTGATACGTAAACATGCCCTGAAATTATTATTTGGAATATATATCTCTCTCTCTATACCCATCGATTCTCTTTGTCCAAACCCTATCCCCATTGAATTTATCTCCAAGCTCTATCACCGTCGTAAGCACTCGGTTTCTCTCTATACCCATCGATTCACCATCGTAAGCACTCGTTTTCTTTCGCTCCATTTTAGGTACCTCACACCTCTCTCTCTCTCTCTCTCTCTCTCTCTCTCTCTCTCTCCCCTTCTTCAATTTATTGATTTTGCCTATAATTTCAGATACACTTTCTTTGAATTTGAAAGATATGGGAATCTCGTAATTTCATATACAACTTAGGGATTGCCCATTTGCTAATGACTAAGCAAGTTGATATAGACTGCTAAGTTAAATGTGTAAATTCCCTTAGAAATGTAATTAGTTTGCAGCTCTGATAATGATAAAAAGGCTCATGCATCATCTATTTTTGCTATGTCCTACTGATTCTTCTTTATGGGCTAGATTGTTTTCTGTGGCTGGAAATGCGTAGGGAAATTATACTTCCTACTGATTCTTCTTTATGGGCTAGATTCTGATATTTTTCGGTGGAAAAAAGAGGGGTGTTGTTCTGGGTTATTGTGTATTGATGGCATTTTTTTGGGTGATTTGGGAGGAGAGAAAAGAGATATCTTTGAGAATTCTAAAGGTGAGGAAATAGACCAACTATGGGACCCGGTTCATTTTTCGGTGTGGCTTTGTGCTCTAAATTTGTCCTATTTTAAGGACATTAATATTCTCTTTGTTTTGATTGTTCTTGTTGGCTCTCTTGGTCACCTTTGTTGTTTTGTAGCCCTGATGTTTCTTGTGAAATAAAATTTCGTTTCTTTTTATAAAAAAAATATATAGCTGTTAATATAATTTTTTTCATTTTTTTTTTTTCATGTAAACCTGGTCAGACGAATGAGATGATTGTCATGAGGCAGATTGTTGCTTTGAATGTGCTAGAGGAGTAGCATATTTGGTGCAATAAGCTTATACTTTGCTGGTATTTTCTTTCTTTCAACTATGTGCTGGTTCAATTATTTGTATATGCTTGTGTTTGGATCTATGGATACGAAAAGAAAAAGAAGAATGAGGATGATGAAGTTGAGGATCCAGATTTAGTGGTAAAAACTGTTTGCTGCATATTTTTAGTTTTTATCCATAGATTGATATTTAAGTTTTTATATTTGTGGTGGTAAATTTTCAGAAAGAAGTGAAAAAGTACAAAAAAGTTCTATTAAAGAGGATGCTGTAGCAAAAGTACTCGGCCCTGATCCACGAGGACGCGTAAGAGGAATGGGGTTTGGGGCAACTGCTTCAAAGATTGAAGGTCAAGTTAGTGTTCGTGATCAATTCAATAGATTGGAAAATGAGGTTATAGAATTGAAAAATCAAATGATAGATCTTCTTACTCGAATAGCAACAGGGGAGATTAACATTGTAAGTCCTTCATATAACAAATATTCTTACTCGAATACCAAATGTTTAAGTCATAAATTTGTTATTAAATTAATGTCTTCCTTAATGTTATAGGAGAAGGAAAACTTAAGTGTCCAACATTATGCTAATGAGAGTGTACAAAGCAAACAAAATGTAAATAATAATGCTCAAAATTCTGCTAATGAGATGGCACAAAGCAAAGAAAAGGAAAATCCAGCTGAGAATGCAAAGTGTAAACTGTTAAATTGGATTGGGACAAGTGAAGTTGTTGGAATTGGGGAAATTGCATCAATCGATCCCAATTCATTAGTCCATCATGTGCCCCTTGGTCACGAGTGCTAGAAAGTTTGGGTGAACGATGTAATGGATGATAATGTGTCCTTGTATCGACCAACACTTGAGTTCTTTCTTCTTCGTGAAGCATTAGGAACTATGATTGCATGGCTGATAAAGTACATCAAATTATGTTAGCGTTGCATCTTTGAGGTAAATTCTTCATTCTTCTTTCACATGTAGATGGTATAGTTTTCATTGTATAATAATCAAGTCATGACTGTGCATATCAATGTTAAAAGAGCATAAGTCTAGTGCTTTGTTTCAGTCATTGAAAATTCAAAGACTCATATATATATATATATATATATCATTGTAAATTGTCATGTTTTCTACTGATTGGGATCCACCTTTGTTGTGATTTTAAAAGAGAAATGACTTTTTCGATTTATATATTTGATATCCTGCAGGTTTTTCTCAAAGGGTCAAAGAATGCTCATGAATATTGTCTACTGCTAAAGGACAGTATTTTAGTATAGGTTCATGTTAGAGACTTATTTTTATTGTTATTTTCACTATGGATTCGAGGCTGTGAAAATGTTTGGGAATGTTTGGCAGCACTCTTATGTGTTTCTTATGTACTCTTAACTTAAGAGTTCGTATGTTGAATTAATTATGATGGTGATTTCAATGATTAGTTTTTTAATATCTCGTATATTTATTTTTTCTATAATGTGTTTCTTTGTTAAACTCAAATGTCAGGGTTAATAATGAAGAAATGTATTGTCAAGTTGAATTGGAATAATCAGGAAATTAGATTATATTTATAAATAAATAAATAAAAACACACACAGACATGGCGTGCAAAACGCGCCATTAATAAGTATGAAATTAAAGCTTTTATGGAGCGCTTAAGGAGCTGTGTAATATACACCAATTAAGGCGTAAACAATGTGCCGTAAATATGTATCAAATAAAGCTTTTATGGCACGCCAAAAGAGCTGTAATGTATACCAATTAAGGCGTGCAAAATGCGCTGTAAATAGTTGTGCAAACCTGATACGAGAACTCAATCATGGTGCGCCTAATTAACGCTTGCGGCAAGCGAATGCACGCTATAAAAAGAAAAGGCTTTTTATGGCTTGACCTTTCGTGGCCTGCAGCCGCACACCGTGAATTGTCATTTACGGCATGCGAATACCCAATTTTCTTGTAGTGGACTACTCTAGATGTTGTGAAATTCTCAGTAAAGGATGTTTTTTTTTTTTTTTTTCCGATGAAAAGTAATTAGAAAGTGTGTTTTATGAAAAAGGCTGAGTAATAAATATTAATTAACTAAAAAAAAAGAAAAGAAGAGATTTTATGTGGGTGGGATCACAGGGATGGGGTGTGTGGAGGAGTGCTTTGGTGGGTTGAGTATTAATATTGGATTATAAAATATCAAGTCACCCGGGCTATAACCCATGTTAGTATGGACATAGGTCCGTTGGTAAGCAGAACCAAAATCCATGCTAGATATATCAAACATCATCTTCTTACATGTCCCGATGATTTAGATACAAGTTAATCTCTCTCAGCTTAGGAACTAGATCACACATTTCCATAACATGTCAATCATAGTGTATCTATTTCATAACCTATTAGCATAACCACGATACCAGTAATCAATTATGCTTACATGTCCCAATAAACCACCATGCATTCAATTTCTATCAATGAGATTTTGTCCTTGTCCACATAATCAAAATAAGTAACATTGCCACCCACATAGTACTTATCCAACAGTCTTTCACCATGGTGCATTCGAATAGAAAATAAGCATAGATCCATTGCATGAAAAATTCTCAAAACTTGTCATCAATAGTCCAAGGAAAAAGTGCCAAAAATTAACCACCAAGAGTGGCCCAGTGGTTTGTCCGTCATTTGGGTAAGGCTCTGGGGTTTAGCTAGGTTTTCTCCCTAGTTCGAGTCCCAGCAGTTACAACACCTGGTGGCCAGCGGCAGACTCAGTTCTGTGAGTGGGAATTAATCGAGGTGTGCGCAAGCTGGCCCTGACATCTCATGGTACTTACCAAAAAAAAAATTGCCAAAAATTTTCATCAACTGCATAGTGGAGTAGGACCACGCAAAAACTCCAATGTAACACTTTTACAACATTTATACAAATATTCCAATAGAGCCATAATATAGTATCAATTTTCATTATTCAATTCCTACATAGAGCCATAACCACATTTACCAAGCCTTAATATAGTATCATCCACTAACAGAAAGCACAATAGTACATATATAAAAGTCATTGACACAATCCTCATTTTTTCGAACAGACCCAACTATTCCAACAGACAAACCCATATCCCCAAATTTTCGAACAGACTAAATCCTTATCCCCAATTTTTGAAACATACTAAACCATTATCCCCAAATTGTCAAACATACTAACCCTTATCCCCAAATATTTGAACAGATAAACCCTAATCCCCCAAATATTCTAAGATAGAAACCCTAATCCCAAAATTATAAACATAAAACTCAGAAATTTGAACATTAAAGCCGTAAATAAAAATCTACTAATGTACCATAATGGGGTTCGTCATCTCCATGTTCTCGTACCTCCCAACTCACCGTCGCCATGCAACTGAGGTGGAAGAGGTTGTTCTTAGATGGGTGATGATGAGTGTGGGAGCAAATATTTTCATCTCCAATCACAGTGCACCAAGAAAGATATGATGATCGTAGCCACTGATTACTTTACTAAATGGATTGAGGCTGAAGCTCAATCATCTACTAAAGAAGCTGATGTGGAACGATTTATATAGCGAAACATTATCTGCCAGTTTAGCTGCCCACAATCACTAGTTACTGACAATGGCTCACAATTCATCGGCAAGCAGATCACCGTCTTCTTCAAAAAATATGGCGTCAAGCAGCATCTATTTACCCAGAGATATCCTCAAGGCAACGGCTAGGCCGAGGCATCCACAAAATAATACTGGATTGTCTAAAGAAGAGATTAGAAGGCGCCGAAGGAAAATGGGAGGATGAGCTCCCTGGAGTATTATGGGTTTATCGCACCACCAAGCGAAGATCAACTGGCGAAACCTCGTTTTCCTTCGCCTATGGAACTGAAGCGATTATTCCTCATCACGTCACTGTCCCTTCTATAGGCATTGAAGTGGGTAGTTGAGCAGAACTATGAGCAGATGAGGCTCAACCTTAACTTACTTGAAGGCGGGCACGAGAAGGCCATTGTTCGAGTCGCCTCCTATCAACACCGGTTGAAGTCTTACTACGACAAAAGAGCCAAGATCAGACAGTTTCAACCAGGCGACCTTGTGCTAAGATAGCCCTTCATCACTACTGTTGGGGTCTTTTTCGTCCGAAGGCTCATCCGGGCTTGTTGATTCTTGGATCGCCGTAGAGTGATGAATGAAGCCTTCATTGCCCCTTTGTTTGAGTTAGCGAGAACTAGGCCCAAAGCATCCCGAGGGAGAAGCAAGTCAGAGGGGAGTACTCTGTTCTTCTTCTACCAACTGCGTGTTTTGTGCTGATGTTTTCGGCAGCTAGACGATGAGTTGGAGATGGTGCGTTGATATTGCACAGGCTTGAGATGAGAGTTTGCTTTGGTAAATCAAGATACTACTAGGTTTGACATGAGAGGCTTGTGGCGTAGGAGCTAATAGAAAATGAGCATAAGGAAATAATTAAGGCTTGAGAATTTGGGTGTTTTCGGCAGCTAGACGAATAACTCATGATGTCTGCATTTTCAACGAAAAAGGTAATGACTATGGTTTCAACTTTAGCTTGAGAGGATGAGTGTTTTAGATTTGGGATGGAGCTTTTTAGAGAGAGAGAGAGAGAGAGAGAGAGAGAGATAGAGATAAAGGATAGGTAGCTTGAGCAGATTTCCAACAGCATGACGATTGCTTGGTCATGCTCTGGATTGTTGAAGATGACTTCCTGATGTTGAACCGAGATTATGTGAGCTTGGCATGAGAGCTTGGAGTGTGGGAGCTAAAGACCCACAAGTTTAGCAAATAAGAATGCTTGTCCTTGGCTTGATGTTGAATATGTTTGAGGTTGGGTGTTGATAATTTGTTGTTTATGGCTATGGCTATGCGTAGCTTGGAAGGGTATGAGGAGGAAGGAAAAGCTTGGAGTTATGCTTTGTGGGGTTTTATAAGGAGAATGGTTTCAAGTGGAGGAGGTTATGGCTTTGGTGCTTGCAATAACTAGGAAGGAGGTGTGATGATTTGAAGAAGGGGGTTGATGGTTGCTGGGATGCTTGCAGCAGCCAAAGTAAAAAGTTGTTGTGCTGCTCCAACAGCTAAAGGAAGGGCCTGATGGCTGAAGAAAAATTGGTCGATGGCTGCTATGTTGCTTGCAGCAACCGAATGAGGAGGGCTTGATGGCTGAAGAAAAATTAGTAGCTGCTGGAATGCTTGCAGCAGCTGAAGAAAGGTGAGTTCTCATGGTTGTTGAGAAGCTTGTGAAAACCAAGAGGGGTTGGTTTTGGCTGGGCAATGCCTCCCAATTTATAGAAGGTGAAGGCTCTCTTTGGTTTCCAATAGATAAAAGAAAGTGTTGGAGCTAGTCTATTTCCAACGGGTAAAAGGGAGCATTGGGACATGCTTATTTCCAGCAGGTAAATCTAGGCATTGAAAAATGACTATTTCCTATGGGTAAAAGGAAGTGTTGGAATAGTCTATTTTCAATGGGTAATAGGGAGCATTGGGACATTCTTATATCCAGCAGGTAAAGCTAGGTATTGGAAAATGATTATTTCTTATGGGTAAAAGGAAGTGCTTGGAAAATATCTCATTTGCTCACCAATATTGGAGAACTCCAAGTAATGGGCTTGGACTTTGGTACTCCCAAGTAGCTAGCCCAAAGCCTCCATTATCCAAGAGCTTCCGTGGGCCTTGTGGACCTCCATAACCTTCCACACCACAATCCCTCGTGCAAGCCCCGTAAACCACACAACTTGGGTTCATGTGAGCTTGGTAGGTGATTGGCATAGGAAAAATGTATTATTGATTTGCCATGGCATGTACACTATTTATATATTTATGTAATAAATTAATTCCCAAAATACATCTTCAATTAACGCATGACCAACATTATATGTTATATTGGGCTTTAAATGTCTTTGGGCTTCCCGTGACTTTTTTGGGCCTCAACATTAGCCCCCTTGATTATTGGGGCTATGAAGTGGCAACGAGATGGGCCCAATAATCAATTTCAGCCCAAAATAATTGGCAGTGGCATGGCATGGCTGGTTCTTCAATATGCATGAAACATCCGTGCTTGCTTGCTTGGCCATAGTCATTTTGTTTTTCTTGGCTTGAAGATTAGCATGGTTTTGGCAACTACAAGCTTGGTCATATATATATGTAACGATGAGCAACTCAAGGATAACCAGTTAAGAGTCTTCGAAATCATAGCCAGGTCTTTTCCGAGAAGGAATGGTCTCGCTTAAAACCCAATCTTCTTAGACACCGAGGGTGTCACCTTGAAAAACTTTCCTAGACACAGTAATGTCGGAGTTTACTTACTGGGGTTACCAAAAGTTGGCTTATTTTGCGGCATGATATAGGAGATAAGGCTTGGTTGAATTTTAACCCAAAATAAGTTAGCTTGCATGATTGATGTGCTAGAGTGATTAGTGATGCTTGATTTGGCTTGGTTGTGGTTTCCAAGAGTTGCATTAGTTTTGTATGCTTGATATTGGCTTGCATGCTTGGTTTTGATGTGTATATTTGGTATTGGTATGTATGCTTGATGTTGGCATGTATTCTTGGTATTTGGCTTGGATGCTTAGCATTGGCATGTACACTTGATTTTGGGTTTGTATGCTTGGTATTGGCTTGTATGCTTGGTATTGACTTGTGCACTTGGTATTGGCTAAGGTGACATGGTTTAATATAGCTTTTCGGCTATTTAGCATGGTGAATGGGCTTGAGATGATTGTATCAAGTGTAATCCTTGAGTTGCATGGTTTTGGAGATAGAGTGTTTCTTCTTGGCTTGGCATGTTATAAAGAGTTCCTTTTTGCTTGGCCTGGATATCTGCATTTTGCTTGTGATGTTTTTGCTTCGCTAGGCACGATTTCTATTGCATCTCAGCCTGATTTTCATTGGAGCTTGAGCATGAACATCTACGAAATCCTCTGGGCATGGCTAAATTGAGTATTGGGTCTCTGCATCTCTGTGTACAATTTTGTTGTTGTTGTTGGTCTGCCTTGGGAAAGCCAGTAACTTCTTCATTCTTTAGTAAGAGGTGTGGCATGTTAGTTTGGCAATATCGCTTGGCATGTTGTCTCTATTTTTTTTGGCAAGGGGTGATCCCACATGTTTTTTTTCTTCTTCTTTATCTCAACACCCGGGCCCCTCAATTTTCTTCTTCTCCTTCAACTCTTTTTTCTCTCTTCAAGATTCAAACCCGTGGGTACTGTGCATCGGTACATAAGTCATATTTCGGAACGTTGGATCAGAAAACTTCCTTGATGAAAGTTGTTCATCTGCACGAGTACCATAGCCTGTGAAATTTGTAGAATTTGTAGAATTTTTCTAATGCCTCAAACTTGGTCTGCAACTTTTGTGTTCATCTGTGGCTGGTGAGTTTTTGCAGATTCTGCTTCTACCTGTGTTTTTAATTTCTGATGCTCGGATGATTATGCTTGCTTCACAAAATTTTCTCGAAATTATACTGTTGATAACCTGTCCAAAATTGAGGATCATCCAACTATTGTTGTGTTCTCTACCTTCATTTTTTTGAAGCATGTTGATGAATTGATGTTGATGCCTTTGTTGCATGCTTGTCTTCTATGCTTGAAGCTTGAATTCGATTGCACTTCTCAAAACTGGTGAGTCTGGTACTGAACTGGAGACAAAGACTTTGTTTCATGAAATATATTGCATGTATGTACAAGTTTAGGGGGAAAATCACCAGTTAACCCATTAAAATAAAATAAAAAAATTATTTAAAAATTGAATAAAGAAGGGCCCAACCGGGTTCGAACCGATGACCTCAAGATTTGCAATCAAACATGCAGCTCAAATGCTCTACCACTGAGCTATGGACCCGTGAATGAGTAATAGTTTTATATTCAAATTACTTATCTCATTTCACCAACTTTTCATCGCATACATACGCATTTTATTATTCTTCTTCAAATTTCAAAAGTGAAAAAGATAAGCACAATCACTGGTTTTTCTTTATTTTCTTCCATTTCACAGACAAAAACTAGAAAACCTTTTACTTGGAAAGAGAGACAAAGACTATGTTTCATGAAATATATTGCATGTATGTACAAGTTTAGGGGGAAAATCACCAGTTAACCCATTAAAATAAAATAAAAAATTATTTAAAAATTGAATAAAGAAGGGCCCAACCGGGTTCGAACCGATGACCTCAAGATTTGCAATCAAACATGCAGCTCAAATGCTCTACCACTGAGCTATGGACCCGTGAAGGAGTAATAGTTTTATATTCAAATTACTTATCTCATTACACCAACTTTCATCTCATATATACGCATTTCATTATTCTTCTTCAAATTTCAAATGTGGAAATGATCAACACCATCACTGGTTTTTCTTTATTTTCTTCCATTTCACAAAAACAAACCAGAAAAACTTGTACTTGAAAAGAGGGACAAAGACTATGTTTCTTCAAACATATTGCATGTAGGTACAAGTTGAGGGGGCAAATCACCAGTTAACCCATTAAAATAAAATAAAAAAATTATTGGCTAATTGAATAAAGAAGGGCCCAACTGGGTTCGAACCGATGACCTCAAGATTTGCAATCAAACATGCAGCTCAAATGCTTTACCACTGAGCTACCGTGAATGAGTTGTAGTTTCATATTAAAATTACTTATCTCATTGCACCAACTTTTCATCTCATACATACGCATTTTATTTTCTTCTTCAAATTTCAAAAGTGAAAAAGATCAGCCCTATCACTGGTTTTATTTATTTTCTTCCATTTAACAAACACAAACCAGAAAACCTTGTACTTGAAAAGAGAGACAAAGACTATATTTCATGAAATATATTGCATGTAGGTACAAGTTTAGGAGGAAAATCACTACTTAATCCATTAAAAAAAATAAAAAAATATTTAATAATTGAAGAAAGAAGGGCCCAACTGGGTTCGAACCGATGACCTCAAGATTTGCAATCAAACATGCAGCTCAAATGCTCTACCACTGAGCTATGGACCCGTGAATGAGTAATAGTTTTATATTAAACTTACTTATCTCATTTCATTACATACATATGCATTTTATTATTCTTCTTCAAATTTCAAAAGTGAAAAAGATAAGCACAATCACTGGTTTTTCTTTATGAAAAGATTCCAAAGAGTTTTCAGTTTCCCTGAGAAAATAAATAATCTAAAACGTCACTTTGTTTGATTCTCCCAACTCTTTCCACAGTTTTTCATGTCAATTATCATTCATGAGAAGGGAAATAATCAGATGGGTGATTAACTAGGTTGAATTTGTCGCATACCAAATATGTAGACGCTGCAAGCACTTGAGCCACCATTGGTAGCAAGGCCTTCTTAGTTGCATTCTGAGTAAAAAATTATCCAGAGGGCAAGATTTCTCCAACATTAAGAAGCTTAGCACAGGACGATGATTAATCCTTATATATTTTAGTCTTTTTGCATACAAGCGATAAGGAGGGGGGGTGTTTCTCACATACGCATGTACCATGGTGCCATGGGGGGGTTTGAACCTGAGATCACTTTAGATTAATGGGATATGGTAGTGTTGATACTAAGAGTCTTCTGATTAAGTTGAAGAGATTTCATAGGGTTTCTTGATTTCTAACTTTGATCTGCATTTTGAATGTTCAAGGAATTTATGAATGTGATTTTAAAAAGGACAAATTAATGTCACATGAAAGGGAAATGATATGTATAAAAACATAAACCGAAACTATAACACTAGTTAATTATCTTGTAAAAACATTAAACACTAGTTAATTATCTTGTAAAAACATTTCAACCAAAAGTTAAAATGTCACTGCTGAGTTAATTACCAGAAGAAGAAGTAAATGCTGGAAATGGGAAAAAGGTGGGAGCATTATAGCCAGAATTATGAGTGGAGTAGATACCCAAATCTCTACACTAGTTGTTGGATGAGTCTTGTGAGAACAACAACAGACAAAAGATGACTGGATGTACAAAAATACTTGAACCACCACTGATGAATACCTGACACAATTAAAGAAATAATGCAAGGTATAATTACTGATTTTAAAATAAGAAAATTTAATTTCAAAGTGAGAATTTGCATTTCATCCACTATTATCAAACAAGTAACATATGTAATGCATGCCAAGTGTTTGTGAAAATGTCTCACAGTAGCTTGTGGGCTGTTCTTTGAACTTTTGAAATGTTTCTCTTGGAATCTAAGTTGGAGGTTTTGATACATGAAAACAGACTTCTCCATGGTTGTGTTAGAATTGGTCTTGTGCCATTTGAAGGAAAAATGAAAGTTTGGTGCAATTTCAAAGGGCTAAGTTGCTGGAATTGTGCAGTTTCTGCTGCATGGCATGTTTCAAGAATCTATTTGACATGCTTCCCTAGCTTTAAATACAACGAAATTTTGAGAAAATGAAGCTTGATATGTCTAGTTCGAATATGGAAAGGTTGGGATTTGTTGGTTGTAAGCTTGATTTCTAGTGATTTTCCAAATGTGGGATGTTTAAGCTAGAATGGTTGAAAAACTTGTGTAAGAGTTCTTTGCTTTTGTTTGAGAATTTAGCATGTCCTTTCTTTTTCATTGAGTGCTGATCTGGGCATTGCTAGAGCATGATCTTGAGCAATATTGTCATGAGAGCATGATGTTGTATGGCTTTATCTCAAGAGCATGAGTTCTTCAATTTGCTTGAAATGCTTAAATTGCTTTGAATGTTTGAAAGAAATGAAATTTCTTGGCCTGTGGATTGGTTTTATGCCATGTGAATTTGTCAAATGCTTGGTTGATGAGTTTGCTTGCTGCTTATGCATCATCTCTCTAATTTGCAAGAGTTTTTTTGTTGTTGAAGAAACTAAGAGCAAAGATACAAGCCCAGGTTTTGAAGCATTCATCTTCATAAAATAAGCATCCCTTTTCGGTGTCTAATTCTTGGCTAGTGTATCTTTTTCAGACTTGATTGAGTGGCTCCAAAGCATGATAAGTGTCATCTTCTTACTAATTTTCTAGGAATTTGGCAGCATGAAGGTGAGTTTTGGTTGCTTGCATCTTGACTTGCGATATGAAGGCTTTTGGAGGATTTGAAAATGGCTGGATGTTTGAAATCAGGCATGTGCTGGAAGGATGTTTGAAATAGGGCAATGCTGGAAATTCTTTGCTTATGGAGTAGGTGCTAGAAGAATGTAACTTGGCTTGTTTCAAAAAGGGAAAATAGAAAACTGTTTGTCACCGTAATGCAAGATTATCTAGGCTTGTTGTAATCAAAGAGATGATTTATACTGTATGGCAAAAAAGGTGGATGGGTTTGCTTGCTTGGCATGAAGTCCCCAAGTCAGCTTGTTGGGGTCAACAATTGGTTACAGAGTTGGGTTATATTCTCTTTGGCTTACTCGGGGTTGAGGAACAGAGTAGAGGTCTGCTTGTAAATTTTTTTTTCTTTTCCTGCAAGTTGCTTCAAAGAGCTTTGGAAGAAGCTGATTGAAGATGAGAAGGAAGAGGCGAAGCGAGTTGCTGAAAGAGATACATACAACTTATTTTCCTCCATATAAGTAACAAACAGTTTGCTTTCCTCCAAGAGGAAAACTAAAATTTACAACAGCTTCTGGATTCTAGTCTCTCTCTTTTGCTTGACATGAAGCCCCCAAGTCATTTGGAGTTTGCATGTGCAGTTTGCTATGATGGATTCGCCTAAACCCCCATAGGCCTTTTGCAAGATGTTTTTGTTTGAAAAGGTATATCTACAACATAAGAGAAAATATTAGAAATTCTTTTGCATCCATTTTTTTTTTTAAGAACAACTGAGCAAAGCAAAATTGAAGAGAATGCTCTTATCTTTAAATTTTGTTGTAGTGCAGTTGCATGAATAGAACTTGTGATTTTTCAAGAGCCACTAAAAAACTAATGGCATAGTCCCCAGTAGAGTCGCCATTTATGTTGGGGTCTTTTTCGTCAAAAGGCTCATCCGGGCTTGTTGATTCTTGGATCGCCATAGAGTGATGAATGAAGCCTTTGTTGCCCCTTTGTCTGAGTTAGCGAGAACTAGGCCCAAAGCATCCGGTGGGAGAAGCAAGTTCTAGGGGAGTACTTTGTTCTTCTTCCAGCGGCTGCGTATTTTGTGCTGATGTTTCCTGCAGCTAGATGAAGAGTTGGAGATGGTGCATTGATGTTGCACAGGCTTGACATAAGAGTTTGCTTTGGTAAATCAAGATACGACTAGTTTGGCATGAGAGCCTTGTGGCGTGGGAGCTAATAGAAAATGAGCACAATGAAATGATTAAGGCTTGAGATTTTGGGTGCTTTCGGCAGCTAGACGAATAACTCATGATGTCTGCGTTTTCAACCAAAAAGGTAATGACTATGGTTTCAACTTTAGCTTGAGAGGATGAGTGTTTTAGATTTGGGATGGAGCTTTTTAGGATGGGCGGCTTGAGTAGATTTCTAGCAGCATGACGATTGCTTGGTCATGCTTTGGATTGTTGAAGATGACTTGCTGATGTTGAACCGAGATTGTGTGAGCTTGGTAGGTGATTGGCATAGGAAAAATGTATTATTGATTTGGCATGGCATGTACACTATTTATATATTTATTTAATAAATTAATTCCCAAAATACAGCTTGAATTAATGCATGACCAACAACAGAAGAGTTAAGCTCGGAATCCTTCTTAGCAAGGGAACTCTTTAGCTCAGATATCATCACCCTCAAATCAGACGTCTTCTTCTCATAACGTGTCTGCTCGGCAGAAAGCTTGCTAACCAACTCGACATTCTTGTTCTCTAAATCTCTGAGCGGAGTAGAAGAAGGGGCAACAACAGACGAGTTCCGAATGGTCTCAGCAACAAAACTACTCATTTTTGAAGCAGATGAAATGTTGCTTCCCTTTGCTTTTCCAAGGAAAGACTTGAAAAAGTACCAAGATCGGCAGCCTGATGGATTTGATCAACCATCTTAGCACAAGCGGATGCACTTGATAGAAAGTACTTCTTGAGTAGATCAGACATGCTTGCGTCCCATGTAGGGCTGGACTTCTCTACCTTCGGATCAGCCGCTGACATTGCAGAAGAACCATTCACCCAAGCAGATGACTCTCTTGCTTTCCTAGCCTCTGTCAACCTCACTTCCAAAGGAATTGGCAACGACGAATCAACTCCACGCTCGACTACTCGTGACTCTGGATCATGATGGTTGGATGGATGAGCAAACCTCCCAAATCAACCTCCACTCTTCGACTGGTGCAAACGACCCGAACTTCGGAGAGGAACATCTACATCTCTTTGCCTCTCGTGATCTCCAAACTCATCAGCGAGAGGCTTTAAAGGAACATCCCTAATGTTGCGTATACCGCCAATCTTCTTACTATCTACACAAACGAGATGTGTGACCCTGGCAGATGACGCAGGAATAGCTCCTACTTGGGTCTTCTCAGCAGAAGGGTGCTTTGGCTTCTTCCTCAATGGAGACACATTCCTTGCCAGTGAAAAAGTAGCTTGAGTTCTTGAAGACTTGACATCAACCTTCCTCTTTGAGGGGGGTTTAGTAGAGCACTCCTTTTGTCCAGCAGGTAGATCATCACGATCCGGGCCATCCTGCTTCCATCTCTCGACATCCTCGATAGGGGCCAGTCCACCGTCTTCCTCCCTATACTCGCTCGATAACAAGCGCCACTCGCCAACCCTTGAGGGGATGTTGAAAGCACGGCGGACCTTAGCCATGTCAGGTCCAAGCTCCAATTTCTTGCTGATGTCACCCGCTACAAGCAGAAGACAGAAGTTAGTCAGCCACACTTCAAGAAATTCAAATAAAAAAAGAACAGATCAAAAACCGCAAAAAGATGTACCATTGCAATAGATGATGGGAACAAGCAGACCATTACCAACGTTGTTTTCCCACTGTCCGCTGACTTCCAACATATCGTCGTGCCTCACGTGATCTCCTTGACTAAGACTGTCAAACAGCTTGACATTGTAGATGCGAACTTGGGCGTACTCCTTGAAGCGCCTCACTTCGAAAAAATAGAATAACTCTCGCATCGTCTTCTCCAACATGAAGAAACGACTCAGATTTTCAAAACACATGATTGCCCGGTAGACGTTCGGAGTACACTGACTCGGAGCACACCTTATGTCGCAAAACACCTCCTTGAAAAGCTTTGACAGTAGGAATGTGAAGCCCAAAGAGAAATAAAAGGGACGGAAGGTGATAATTCTGGCATTTGGATCATTCGCATCCACGCAAGGCACATCGTCAGTCAAAGGCTTCGCCAGCTTGATATGCACGTCATCAGGAATTGCAGAAGCATAAGCGGCCCGCCACTTCTAGAACTAAGCTTCAGTTGTAACGCGGTGCAGATTGGCCACAAACCTCTTCTTGTACACTTAGGAGCCTTCCTATAGATACAAAGGCACTTGGGAGCTTGGTAACTTGCTACCATCTTTAGAAGACTTGGTCAATAGAGAACTGGAAGAAGAGAAGAAAATTCTACAAGTTAGAATACAAAAAAAAAGAAAGAAAGGAAAAGGCTGGCAGAAAAAAAGAAAGAAACAAAAAGGCAGCAGTAGAAAAAAAATGGTCCCGCATGGAGCAGCCCAAATTGCAAAGAAGCCCAGCTCCATTCCATCTTGAGCTCATTCGCACAGCTCCATCACAGCCCAAACTGCCGTCCAGCATCATCGCAGCCCACCTAGCATGGCCTACATCACGCCAGGCTCATGCAGCATACGTGCCCTGCTTGCCCAGCACAAGACCACGACGCGACAGGCCCAGCGCCTTTCTACCCCTGCTCGAAAGCCTAGTGCCTCCATGCTTTCTCTTTGAGCCTCAACGCACACAAGCCCAGTTCTAATCAGCTCTAGGCCCTAGCGCATGCTGGCCTTGCAAATCCATTCCAAACTTTTGTCAACTATTGCCCACAAACTTGCAACTCATGCTGGACCACCACCTTGCTGCCAAAACTTAGAGAAATATATATATATGTATATTTTTTTTACGAGCTCGACTTACTTCGGGATGCACGGGAACTCCTCTCTTCGACAAGCAGTACAAATTCTCAAAGATCTTTCTCAAGCTAGAAAGTAGAGAAGTTGCAATGTGAGAAAGAGTGAAGAGAAACCCTGTATTTATACAAGTTGGACAACCCGGGTCAAGAAGGAATCGCAAGCTCATTCCTACTGGGAATCCAACTCCAAGAGCAGTCAGAAGCCTACTCCAATTGGGAATTCGATCTGTAAAAGAAGTCCAACTCACAGAAGAAAGCCCAGACACAGTTGGAGAGCCCGAAAAATAATTTCATCTCCTACATGCTACCCAAACGCCATGCAGAAGCTGGGGGGGCATTTGTGGGAGCAAATATTTTCATCTCCAATCAAAGTGCACCACGTGGAAAAAAAGATTATCCCTTAAATTAATTAATTGAACCAATTTATTTGGCCAATTAATTAATAAGGATAATATCTTAATTAATAGGATATTATCTTTATTTAATAAGATAATATCATTAATTCAGATATTATCCTAATAAAGAGATATAATCAAGTTCAACTCAATCCCTACGAATTTGGGTAAAGCATAAACTCCTCTTAATAAGAGTTTATTCTCTATGAAACCCAGCCCCGAGCTCCTACAAATAGATGACTTCATTCATCATTCAAGGTACTTCAAAAAAACGTACTCCTAATACCCGAGAAAAATACCTGAATCTCTCTCCCTCTCCACTCTCCATATTTTCTCCACACGGCTCCGGCCATCACACAAGGCTCCGGCCGCTCGGTTCACACCATACATACATCTCCGTACCCTTTTGTTAGCTATTGTTTTCCCACAAGCACTCGAACTAACTTAGGCATTGGAAAGCCTTTGCCCAACACCCTGCGGGTGTGGTCTATTTACTCCAATCTTCTTTTACAGGAATCGAGGAAGAGAGAGAAGGAAGATCGAAGGTTGAAGGATCTAGAAGCGAATATTCTCCCGTGAGATTATTTGCACAAACAATGAGTTTGTTGTCCAATGCAAAGTTGCCCAACTTCAGTGAAGAAAAGAGAAGAAGAAATTTGGGTTCAATATGCAAATTCGCCCAATTTTTTGCTCAAAATATCCTTTTTGCATTTTCAATATTGATTAATTAATTTTTTGTTAATTTTGATTTTTAATTTTTTTATTTCGGCCCAATTAACTGCAGCCACGTGTCTTATTTTTTGGGACATTGAAAGCATCATATTCGTGGGACCCACATATGACATCGAAAGCAATGCCGGAACTCAATTGGAACATATTGGAAAGATGAGGGTATGAAATCTTTAAAATTGAGAGTAGAGGGAGATGCCTTAATAGTAAGAGTTCATGGTACTAAATTGAAATTAACCCTAACAAAAAAAACCTAAAAAGTAAACTTCTATAGAAGTCTTGAAAAAATCGGTCCAATTTGAACCGGACCGGTTGTGTTATTTTACTTATTTATTTATATACAAACAAGGGCGAATGCACAATGGGACAATTGGGGTTAGGCAACCCTATGGCTGTTGGAAAAAATGGATGCGAGGTCCTCAAGCGACCCTAAGATTCACACAAGTTGCTCGACGAAAGGCATGCGCCTTATTATTATTTTTTTATAAATGCCTGGTCAAAATGACTTTGTTTTGGTCCATGCGCATTCAAATTTTTTTTATGACCTGGCATCAAAACGACGTCGTTTTGAGCCAGGTGTTTTTACCCAAATTAGATTCCAACTCTCCCTCTCTCAAACCTTAAGCCCCAACCCATCAACCCCCACCACCACTCCGCCGGTGCTAATCGCACCTCTTGTTGCTGCTTTCCTGAATATCAAGTGAATCCAATGTAATTTTTTTATTTTATGAAATTGATAGAAATGTGTAGTGGTTTTTTTATGGATTAGAATTGATTGATATTTATAAATTAATTGATTGATATTTGAATTGGATTAGAGTTCATAATTGATTGACATTATTATGGTGTATTTTTTATATTGATATCGTTATGTTGATAATGTACTTGGAAATTATTAGTAGTGGATTTTTGATATTTTCATATTAATGTGATAATCTGGATAAAAATTATTGATTGGTTGAATTAATTGATGTGTAGAAACATGGAACAATACTTTAAGAGAAAATTGTCTACGGTTAGTTTGTATTGTTAGGTTTGCCATGAATTATGAATGGAAGTATGTTTTGTTTTTTAGTGTTGTTTTCTTCTGGATATGTGTTTCTCGAATCTTCTCAAAATTGGATAAAGAGAACTTAGGATATGGAGGTTTTGAGGGAGATGATGGCAACCTAGATGAGGGGATTGAAGGATTTGGGGCCTTTGTTGGGGGAAGGGGGGAGGGAAGGGAATACAAACAGAGAGGGAGGGAGAAGTGGAGTGGGACTGCAAGTGGATAGAGGTGGGAGGGTAGGGCACAACGAAGGGAGACTGTGAACTGGATAGAAGTGGCTGTGGTATAATATTTTTTAAATCTTTTATTTTTATTTTTATTTTGAAGGGTAAAATAGAGACCCAATTTCTAGCTGGAAAAACATTTAAATTTTCTTTAGAAAAATACACATGTCAATATTTGAGTGGAAGTATCACCTGCTAATGTGGTGATACCGTACCATTCTATAGTTGATCATGTTTTTGGCTGTGCGGTTTGTCACAAATTTTCATTCCATCTTCAACGGTTCACTTCCTGTATTCTTGGAATTTCATTATTTGACATATATTGCCTCGTCTGATATTTCAGTCTCAAATATCTGAGATTGTTGTTAAAAGAATTTTTCAACACAAGTAAAGCGTTCAAAGCAGCGAGGTTCTGACATTTCTTAGGTGGAGGCTTGAGTTTGGTCTACATCTGTCACAATGATAGCCATTGGAGAACAATCAGGATAAAACCAAATAACATAACAAAAACAATACGAAATATATTCTATATAAATAATCAAATCAATACATGAGTAGAAATACAAAATACTGACTTGGATAGATGATAGAGTCCTATAGAGTTACAATGTCCTTTATGCAGTATTTCTCCTCTACCTTTGTGTTTGTAGTTTGATAGGAGTCTGCCTGGGATTAAACTATCACAAATCAAAGCTAAGTCACTGCTGTGGCTTTGATTTCTATCGAACAACGATATGCTTTCTCTCAGGAAGTGTTTAAATGTGGAGAATCATAATGCAATTCCAAAATTCTATGTTTTTCTAGTTTGGACGAGTTGTTAATATATAGAGGTCCGATACCTCTTCATCCAACAGTTGCAATAACTGTTTAAATATATTCGAATTTCAAATAATAAAAAGAAATACTAATTTAATCAACAGGGCCAGGGCCCATCTTTTGACAATATATATATATATTTATTTATTTATTTGAAGCCCAAACAAAGATGATAACTTTGCCTCCACTAGGCCCATATCCTATTTAGTAATTCTAAAGTGTTGGTGATTATAAACCATGAAAGGAAACCACTCCCTTCCAACGTTGGACTAAGGCAAACTGTATTTTCCTATACAAACTCTAACATATTCCAAACTAGGGAATACGCAGATCACCTAAAGAAACTAAAATAAGATAAAACTACAAACAGATAACTCCTCAACAGATTAATGTTGCGTCTACCTAAATACAAGTTGTCACACGTAGTAATAATATTGGAAGTTCAAGTATCGAATCCTCAAGGCAAATGTCTGCACACAAAGAAATAATTAAACGTACCAAAATAAAAGTGACAAGAAAAATGGAAAATTAATTTGATTTGAGTGTTGTAGAGATTAAGTTTAAAAATGAAATATCAATAATGGAAATGCTAAGGCATCAAGTTTCAATTCTTTAAGCAAAATATGTTTCATGCTGTTTAATCCAAATTATTACTTGATTAAAATTATTATTGGTAAACTTTAACCGAAAGATAAGGAAATTAAAACCAATTTAATTTTTAAATGTTATATTTTATTAATGATTGTTCAAAAAATGGAATTGCTTAATATCTAATATTTTAATTTAAAAGCATGCCGAGATATTTTTCTTGGGTCGTTCTCTCGTTTATACGAGGAGAGTCTTGATGGCTAGGGTTTCTTCCTTATCTCCCACTGGAAGAGTATTGGTCCTCTACGTTTTCTTGAAATAGTCTCTCCTAGTGCTCTCGGGATTGGTATCGGGTATCTGGATCTCGTCCTTTCCTCTTCTGATTTGGTTTTTATCGTTTCGATTTGGCGGTGGTTCTCGATTTTGTATAGTGTCTAGCACGTTTTGTATTGAGACTTGGGATTTTTGGTTTTCGGCAGCGTCTTTCCCCAAGTTTTTTTGCTCTCCATCTTTCTCCAAATTGGACGCATACTGTTTTTTTTTTATTTTCAGTCCTGCTTTGATAACAACTACTGCAGATTGTTCAAATCCTCTACAAAACCTCCAGAGCAGTAGAGTAACTTAGACTAGCAAAACTGAGTTAATGTGGTCTCTCTAGATATCATTCCATGATCCCTCTAAACCACCCTCTTACACATGACTCGCTTGTGCGTGCCACGACGCGTCGTAGTCTACTGGCCGTGCGTTGGAACCTCCACCAACCTTGTACTGCGTGCACTTGATCTATAGAAAACACATCCCCTATCCATAGAGAAGGCTGCAGTAAACTCTCCAAGTTACTCAATAAGGATTGTAGAACCACTGGCAGGCCAACCACTATATATGCCATGAAAAATTAAACTATTGCATACCTTCCAGATCCTCCACCAACCACCTACATCCGTAACACTAGAGAAAGAGGCTTCTTAACTTGAGAAAACTGTAGCAAAATAAGAGGCTTCTTAACTTGAGAAAAGTGTAGCAAGTCTTGTTCACCCGTTTTGATTTAGTCATGTGATGGTAAGGTAAAGTTCCCTATTGGCTTGAAAACCATTTGAAAACCACTGCTAGCAGTTTAAAACCCTAGTAGACTTCTAAAAAGTAGATAACTTGCACCTCAAGTTATTGATGAAGACTTTCACAATTTTTCACAGTATAAAACTGGTAGTTCTAGCCATAATAGATGAAAAAAGAGCAAAACTGTTTAAACAGAACTGCCTATTACAAGATTCAAAAGATAAATGCCAAACTTCGAAGAAGACAACAGAACATTGTACTTCGATTTCTGCCTGGCTAGCTGCCTCTGAACCGGACTGGACTGGACTGGACTGGATGTATTTGAGCTGGAAATCGATACCAATGTTTGAGTTTGGCAGAGCTTCAATTTATTTCGAGCGATGGAAGGCTTGTTGAACGGGCAAAATTGAGGCCTCCTTAATCTGCAGGGGGCAGAAATTGCTGGATTGAAGATCACTGAGCTGGAGTTGCACTATGGTGCTAGTTCTGCTTGATCAAGGCTTTCTTTAAATTTGTTGAGGTTTTCATATTGTTAAAACCTGGATTCTACTTGACTTGGCTTGTGCTGAACCAAATTTGTAACGAGACAAAATCTCGCTTTGTAAAACTATTCCTCTGAACTGAATTGAAATCAGAGATTTGAATTCTAGCTAGTTTGTCCCTTATGGATCAAAGAGTTTTGGTTGCTTTAGTGTCTGAAGGATTTTGAGATCAATTGATCTTTTTGAGCTTGTCAATTATGACTTTGAGAGTTTTTTGTTTTGATTGATTTTTTGGCTGTCCTTTGATCTATTCACCTTTTTTGGCTGTCCTTTGATATTTATAGGAAATGCTGGGGTGTGGTTTTTTTGATTTGCAAATAATGGGCGGCAGATCTTTCGAAAAGATCTTTCTTTTAAATGCCCCCAAAAAAAAGGAAGGAAGTTATTTTTCTGGCAGAGAAGAACCATCAATAGTCAATTCCCATGGTGGTCTTTTCTTTGCTTTTTCTGAAAGAAAACCAACTCTTCTTGTTCTCTGTTTGTTCCTTGTAAAAACACAATCTGCTATGATGGTCAGTTTGCTTTTCTTGGTGAGCAACCTCCTTGCTCCCTACTTATCTCTTGGAAAGGTCACCTGCTTTGGTGCAGAGTTTCTCTATATATAAAAGGGGATTTGATCTTTCCCTGGCTGTAGAAAATGGAAAAATCCTCCTGTAAGACCTGCCTTCATTAACTCCCTATCACCTCCTCTGTGATAGTTAAAAATTTTGACTTTTTCCAAGGTCAAAAAGTCACGTGGGATTTCTTGGGAGAAACCTATTTTTAGAAACATCTACTGACTTGCTTTTTCCTTGGGTAGAGTGAGATTTTTCTTAAAATGGCCAATAATGGTTCTTTTATATTTTTAGACTAGGGCTATATTCACAATTTGCTAAAAAGGCTGGGGCTTAATTTAGCTTTCTTGGTTTGATTTCTAATTCCCCTAGATAAAAAGCCCAACATGTTTCGTTCGTGGGCTTTTGACCAAAAAAATGGGCTGGCGTGCATAATTTTGCCCCAAACAATGCCCCCCTAAGTCTGAATCATTTAAAAACGGTTCCAGACTTAATGATTGGCCAATAAGTGACGCGCGCCATTTCTTGCCATTGCTCTAGCGCACGTCTGCCTATTCAACTAGACTTTGTGGGGAAGTGGGTATTTTTAATGGCTCTTTATAATATTTTTCAAAACCCTGTTCCTATTCATCCAAAAACCTAACTCTGTTTCAGATTCCATTTCCCTTCGAAACCCTCTGTTCTTTCGCTCATTCTTCAATTCTCCCTTGTTTTTGTTTGAACTCGAAGATGTCTTCCCCAAAAATTCATGCCAAGGCCTCTTCTTCCGTTCTTACTCCTACCTATATCTTTGGAGTAGGCATTGATCAACACGCGATTAAAGTTTGCAGCAAGCTGCACCCATTTACCTAGATGAATTTGGATGAAAATGTTCTCTACTTGTTTGAAAACACTCTCATTCTGGGTCCTCACTGGTTTGGCACTGTCCTTGGGGAAATGGTTGAATTGTTCAAAGAAGATACTGAGGCTCCTCTGTGTTTTCAAAGCTCTTCTACTCTGGCCTCTCATACCTGGGTCAACAAGAACATGAGTCGATCCTATCCTTCCAATGAAGTGGTTGGACTGGATTGATAAATTTCTTTCGAGGTTTGGAGATCACTGGAGGAGGGCTGGGATATACGATGCCATCCTTCTGTCCAAGCAATCTATGAACAGGGATGAGAATCTGCTGGTTGCTGCTTTGTGCTTTTGGAATTCTTCTAGCAACACTTTTGACTTTCGAGTAGGCCCTATGACTCCAACCTTGTTGGAAATGGCTCAGATTTTTGGGCTCAGCCCCCTTGAAGGCCTACTAATCCTGTTGGTGACTACCATAGAGGGAAGAATCGAGAGAGATTAGTGAAACCTTCCACCATTTCTGCTGCCACGATCAACCAGAACTGCTCCTTCTCCAACTACTTGAAGAAGCTCAGCATTGAGAGAGATAAAGATCACAACATATGTTGTTCCTCCTATATTGGCTGAACAGGTTCGTTTTCCCTAACCGCTCTTCAGCAATGCTACTGGAATACAAGCATCTGGCAGAAGCTTTGCACAACCATGTTGATGTGGGGCTTGGTCCCACAGTTCTGGCTTATTTGTACAAGAACCTTCACAGTGCCACCTTGGGGAATCTATTGAACATCTATGCTCTTAGCGCATTTTGGATGATCCAGGTCTGTCTACAGGTTTGTTTCCCAGAACTGAAGTTTCCAGACATTATTCTGCCTAAAGACTAGGTTATGGCGATCTCCTTGATGTCAGCAGAAGTGCCCAAGTGCTCCTTTGAAGAATATCTTATGTTCTTTAGGCACTGCACCAAGAGGTCTGCTCCTCAGTGGCAGGCGGCACTCAGAAGAACATATCCTTGGTTCCAGCCTGGATACAGATTGTTCGAGAAAGAGCCTGAGGATGAGGAGGCCAAAATTGACTTTAGGAAGAAGTTCCTAAGTGTAATGTTGCTCCGGGACCTGCCCTTTGGAGGTGGTGAGCCTCCCAACTATCATCTAGGTGGAGAGGTCTATCACCCCAACTTCTGTGCTAGGCACCTTGGCTGCCCTCAACTTATCCTATTGAAGTCCTACAGAAGCTGTAATCGAGGTTCTTCCTGGAGAGATGTAGATGATCTGGACCTGCACAAGGATTGCAGATGTTCAGTGAACAAAAGAAACAACAGTGTAGATGCCCTCTATCCTTCCTGGGAGCCTAATTCCTACAGTTCTGGTGAATTTGATGCCTAGTGGAAGGCTAGGTTTACTGGTCTGCCTGACTCCAGTTCTGCCATAAAGGTGCTCTTTGCTGGCTGGGATTCTTGGACTGTTCATGCAGGGGCAGAGGCCAAGAAATTTATGGTGCAGACGATCAAGGACATAAATGCCCAAGTGATTGAAGGTAAGTTTTTCAATTCTGCCCTTTTTATTCTATTCTGCCAGTAATTATCTTATCCTGCCCAAGTGATGATTTTTAAATTTTGTTTTGTCTATTTGTACTAGATCCTTCCATGACAAGGAACCTTCGGGGAAAAGCTGTCCAGGTTAGGGAAGTGATTGTTAAGTTTCTAAATTCGGCCTTTATGTTTATTTTTTGCTAGACTGTTTGCTAATCCTTCCTTCCTTTGTGTATTCACTTCTGTTATTGTTGCTGGAGATCTGGAGCTCCCCTTTGGCGGTGAGGAGGATGATTACAAGTCTCTGGCAGAACAAACAATTGTTGAGGCAACTCCTTCTGCCAGAAAGAACAAAAGAAAAGAAACCACCCAGGCTCAGAACAGTGCCATCTAGCCTGAGCCCCTAGGTAGAATTCTTGGTATTTTAGACTCTTATCTCCTTTTTGATTAGTTTCGAGTAGATTTCTGATTTCTTTCCTTGTATGCTTGCAATTGAAAGTCCTTCTCCTCCTCCTACCAACGCAAAAAGGCTTAAAAAGAGGGCTGTTATTGAGTGAGGAGACAGAAGAGCCTGCAGCAGTTCCCACGACAACTTCAGAGACTGATGAAGAGCTGCAAGAGGCCTTTGATGCTATGGAACATGAGAAGGAGGTCTCCAAATGAGATAAAGAAAAGACCAAAGAAGGAGAAGAAGAGGTGAGTTTATAGCAGAAATGATCCTCTCTTCCTTTTGCACGGAATCGACTTGTTCCTGTAATGTATTCCCCCTTTTAACTTGAGTTCTGTCTTTCCGTAGGAGGAAATTCCTGCTGAAGTGATAGCAGAAAGCATTGAGCTGGCTAAGCAACGATATGAGGCTCAGAGGGGAGAACCCACAAGCTCAGAACTGGCTCTTTTTGATGATGTGGAGGCAAAAAATTCTGCTGCTGTCCCCGAGCCTGAGGTAATTCCCGTTTTTATCTCTTAATTATGCCTTGTTCTTGCTCCTTTTAACCAATATTTCTGCTCTTCTAAGTGGAGGAGGATAGAACTATTAGGGATCTGGCTATGGTGACCAGTCCTCTCAAACCTCCGATTGTGCCTAAGTGTCATCAGGCTTCAGCTTCCTTCTTTCTTTATCCAAGTTTTGCACGGAGCTAATTGAAATTATTTTCTGCATATGGCTATCCATTCTGTTCCTGCCTCATCTGCCACGACCTCCTTTACTGATCCAGAATTGGCAGAGTTTGAAGTCACAGGCATGGATGCTCAGCTACAGAAACTTGAGAACCTGGGGGCTACTCCAAGCAAGGCTAAGTCCAGAGCAGTGGATGAAGTAGTGGATAGAGTGAGGATCTGGCAGTTAACTGAGCTTGATTTGGATGAGAACAAGAAAGCCATTGATCAGTTGATGAAGGATCTGGACTTGTTGTATAGGGAGAACATGGCTCCCAAACCTATCCTTCCCAACTGCTATGAAGATCTCAAGCCCTCTTTTAATGCTTCTAAGTTCTGTAAGACCACTCATGAAGCCAACTTGGCAAATTATCAAAAACAGAAGGAAGAACTGGATGTGTTGGTTGCAAATTACAAAGAGACCAAGTCTGCTGTTGATAAACTGGAGAAACATATTAAAGATCTTAAAAAATAATTGGTTGCATTGAGGGAGAGGCAGAACAATCTTGGTGTTGGATTGGGGTGAAGACTAATCTTCGCGGGTTGCGTCTCCTGTAGGACGCTTCTGGTCGTCGCCTTGCGTCTACCTTAGGACGCTCTTTATGGGCAACTGTATAACTATCCTGCCTCCGTTAGGAAACAGATAGGAACCTAGATACCTCCCTTAGGAAATTTCTGGCTCACCCTGCGTCTTCTTGAGGATGCTTCTTTGCGAGCTGCGTCTTCCGTAGGACACTTTTGGTCGTCTTCCTGTGTCTCCCTTAGGACGCTCCTTATGGGCAACCGTTTGAGACACTATGGAACTTCCAGCAGTTGCTTCTCTTCTTCAAAAATGTACGGGGCTCAGTCATCTATTTCGAACAGAGCAGATAGGAGGAAGCATCACGGATAATATCTTCAGAGATGGTAAGAATTCCATAGTCGTGGAATTTCCTTTCCATCCATGGTGTCAAGTGTGTAGCTTCCTCTGCCCCCAAACTAGTTGATCATATAAGGACCCTCCCAGTTATGATTCATCTTCTTTGACCCTTGTCTTGGTGCAGTGATTAAAGTCTTTCTTAGCACGAGATCCCCTGGTTGAAATTGTTTGATCTTAGCTCTTTTGTCATAATAATGCTTCAACTGCTGCTAATAGGAGGCGACTCGGATAATGGTCTTCTCGCGCTCGCCCTCAATTAAGTAAGGTTGAGCCTCATCTGCTCGGAGTTCTAATCAACTTGCCCACCTCAAGGTTTTTGGAGGGGATAGTGATGTGAGGAAGATGATCGCTTCTGTCCCATAGACGAGGGAGAATGAGGTTTCGCCAGTCGATCTTCGTTTGGTGGTGTGATAAGCCTATAGTACTTTGGGGAGCTCATCTACCCATTTCCCCTCGGCGCCTTCTAACCTTTTCTTTAGTCAATCTAATATGACTTTTTTGGATGCTTCGAGCTGTCCATTGCCTTGTGGATACCTCGGGGTGGACATGTGTTGCTTGATCTTGTATTTTGAAAAGAAGGCGGTGATCTGCTTGACAATGAGCTGCGAGCCATTAAAGTTAACCAGTGATTGTGGGCAGCCAAACCAGCAGATGTTGTTTCTCCATATAAATCGCTCCACGTCGGCTTCTTTGGTAGATGATACAGCTTTGGCCTCGATCCATTTAGTTAAGTAGTCAGTGGAGACGATTATCATGTCTTTCTTGGCGGGTGCCGGTGACAAGAGACCTACTAGGTCAATGGCCTATTGCATGATTGGCCATGGACTGATCTGCGGATGGTAGACTTCGGCAGGCTGGCAGCGATCACACTTCTTGACATATTCGGTT
Source organism: Prunus persica (assembly GCF_000346465.2). Taxonomy (NCBI): domain Eukaryota; kingdom Viridiplantae; phylum Streptophyta; class Magnoliopsida; order Rosales; family Rosaceae; genus Prunus; species Prunus persica. The sequence continues at coordinate 20,853,265 of NC_034009.1, forward strand.
GAGTCGTGGTGCTAGAGTGGTTGCCACACTCGGCGAGTGACTTTCCCCTAGAGTGGTTGTCACACTCGTCATCATGAATTTTGTAGAGAACTTCAAGTGTTTGAGGGTACTTTATGCAGGTGAGATGAGGTTCGGAATATGATCTGCGGGTGAACTTATTGTCTTGCATGTAGTATCTCGCGGCCTTCTGCTGAACTTCCTAGATTCGGACTTGTTCGTCGACAGATTTTCATTCATCAAGTAGTCGATGATGGGGTCTTGCCAACTGGGATCCTTGTCAATTTGCATTGTGTCGATCAGCTGTATTTATTCGATGCTTGGTCAGTCAAGGTGTTCGACCGGGATGTAGTGTCTGAACTAGGTATCCAACGTTGATCCTAGGGTTGCCAATGCATCTACATGAGTGTTTTCTGCCTGCGGAACTTGTTGGATGGTGAAAGTGGGGAATTCCTTCAAAAGTCCTTGGACTTTTTCGAGGTGCTGGATCATTCTCGGGTGTTTTGCCTTGTACTTACCTGAGGCTTGATTCGTGATTAACTAGAAATTTGAGTAGATGGCCAACTTCTTGATTGACAGCTTCTTTGCCAAGCGCAAGCCATATGGTAATGCCTCGTATTCTGCCTCGTTGTTTGAGGCCAAGAAGCTACGCATGATAGCTTGCTCTAAGAGGGTTACATCCGGGGTGATGATGACGATGCCTGCTTCAGCTACTGTTTGGTTCGACGCTCCATCAATGCACAACTGCCACATGTCTCTGGGTTGGCCTGGTTTGGCGAAGGTCATGTCTGCTCTCGAACTTTCCTTCTTTTTATTGACCATCTCTCTTCTTCTGCTCATGGGGTGAATTCAGCCACAAGGTTTGCTAAAACCTAGGCTTTTATATCAGTCTTTAGCCAGTAGAGGAGGTAGTATTGGCTTATCTCTATACCCCACTTCATGAACCGGTGAGAAGTGTCAGGGCTGTGGAGGATTGATCTGACAGGAAAGTCGGTCATGGCGATGACTCGGTGAGCTTGGTAGGAGGGTTGCAACTTTCTCGTGGAAACTATAAGGGCCAAAATGCGCCTCTCCGATTTCGGGTAGTGAGTCTCTGCATTGAGGAGAGCTTTGAAAGTGAAAAATATTGGATGTTGTGCCCCCAACTCTTCTCAGATGAGAGCTGAGCTAACAGCTGAGTCAGACACCGCCAAGTAGATGTACAAGTCTTCACCTGGTACCGATTTTGAGAGTAAGGGAGGTGAAGTGAGTAGGTTTTGATATTTTGAAAAGCTACTTCGCACTCGTCATCCCACTTGTTCTTTTGCCCATTCTTCTAGGCTTTGAAGAGTGGCTTGCATTTGTCGATTGATTTTGAGAGGAATCGGTTGAGAGCTGCTGCTTTACCCGTTAGACTTTGTCTCTGCTTGGTTGTGGCAAGCGACTTCATGTTGAGTATAGCCTTGATTTGATCAGGATGTGCCTCAATTCCTCTTGGGGTGACTAAGTATCCCATGAATCAGTCGGATGAGACTCCAAATGTGTATTTGCTCGGGTTCAACTTCATGTTGTATTTTCAGAGCAGGCTGAATACCTCGACAAGGTTTTTGATGTGGTTTGCTCGCTGGGGAGCTTCTAATAGAATGTCGTCTACGTAGACCTCTATAGTTTTGCCAATTTGCTCCTTGAAAATTTTGTTCACTAGCCTTTGGTAGGTTGCTACGACGTTCTTCAGCCCAAAGGGCATGATTTTGTAGCAATAGGTTCTTCTTTCGATGATGAAGGAGGTCTTTGCTTTGTCGTCCTCGTCCATCAGGATTTGATTATAACCAGAGTAGGCATCCATAAAGCTTAGCAGCTGATTACCAGAAGTTGAATCGACGAACTGATCTATTCTTGGCAGTGGAAAGTTGTCCTGAGGGCATACCTTATTGAGGTCGGTGTAGTCGACGCAAACTCTCCACAAGCCTTTATTTTTCTTCGCTACTGGGACAAAATTCGCCATCCATTCTCTGTAAGAGACTTCTTCTATGAAACCGGTAGCTAGAAGCTTGTTGATCTCGGCTTCAATGATGACAACTTGCTCGGGAGGGAAGTTGCGTCTCTTTTGTGATACTGGCTTGATAGGTGGGTTGACATGGAGTCGATGGTAGATGATCTGGGGATCGATGTCTGGCATGTCGGATGTCGACCATGCAAATACGTCTTTGTTATTTTGGAAGAAGGCTACAAGCTTTGCCTTGTCCTCCTAGCTTAGGCGCAAGCGAATCCGCGCTTTTCTCTCTAGTTTATCAGGATCCAAGGGTACTAGCTCGACGTCCTCTTTGAGTTTCCATCCTTTTTCATGAGAGACCTCTGAACGAATTCCCTCGGCTTGGTCTGGATGCTTTGATTGCTATAAATGGGTAGCTATTCCCTTTCCTTACTGACCTGCTCAATTGCTAGGAGTGAGATCTGTTTGTTCTACTCCCATCAAAGATTCTTGATTCACAGAGAGGAACTGTGTTTAATTGCTTTTCTTCAGCCCTTGAGTGGAACATTTTCTCACCATTGCTTGGTCGCTGTTGATCTGGCCTACACCGCCCTAAGGGATTGGGTAACGGATTTTTAGATGTGTGGCAGAGATGATGGCATTGATCTTTCCGATCCATGGTCTGTCCAGAATGCCGTTGTAGGGTGAGAGTTCATGAATGACCATGAATGTTTTTGGGAGCTGATTACAGATAGAGAGTAGACGTCAAGATCTATGGTGCCCACGGTAACCGTTGTTGCGCCATGGAAACCAGTCAGCGACCTGACTGATTTGTTGATCTTTGTCTCCAAGCCCATCTGCTGGATGACGGCTAGTTGCAGGATATTGGCTGCACTGCCCTCGTCTGCATGGATTCGGTTGACCAAGGCCTGAGAGATTTTAATGCTAATGACAAGCGCCTCGTTGTGTGGCATATCAAGGCCTATTAGATCTCTCTTTCGAAAGCTGATCACTGGATCGTCTTCTGCTGGTGGAAGGCCGATCGAGATTTGGGAGATCATAGTGGCTTGTTTGATCTTCCTCTTCTTTTCTTTGCTAGTAAATTAGATCTCTCTTTCGAAAGCCGATCACTGGATCCTCTTCTACTGGTGGAAGGCGGATCGAGATTTGGGAGATCATAGTGGCTTGTTTGATCTTCCTCTTCTTTTCTTTGTTGGTCAACCTAGAGTCCTTGGAGTCGGCTAGGATTGTGTTAACCCTTATGACCTTCTAGGGTGGCTCCTTGGAGATATCACAGTCCTCAATCTTCTAGATGACCTTCTCTCACAAGTTCTTTGAAGTGCGCTTTCCAAGCAAAGCAGTTATTCGTAGTGTGCCATCCGTCCCATGAAAGGCACATTATTTTCTAGTATCCTTTTTGTCCGGATCTTCTTTCAAAGGCGGCGGTCGTCTTAACCAAGGTTTGTCCTTCACTTGGGCTAAGATTTAATGTATGGGGATGGAAAACTTGGTGTAGTTCTCTTCTGCCGTAGCGTCTCTTTATGGATACGACCTACGTTTGTCCTTGTTCATGTCGCTTCTTTGGCTTGTCTGCTTGGTTAGCTGATCTTCCTACTTGGTAGAAAGGTCATCCCAGAGCACGTAGCGTTCCGCAATCACGAAGACCTCTACCAGAGTCTGGCTAGGAATGATAGTTAGCTCGCAGTATAAATCGCGCTCAACTGGAAGACCTTTCTTGAAAGCAGAAGACGTGATTCGGTCGTCGCATTCGACAATGTTAGCCTTTTCTGCTTTGAATCTCTTGATGCAATCTCGAAGGGATTCATCGGACTTCTTGCGCATGTTCTACAGGTTGTACAGAAGTGTACTCTTTGGTGAAGACGTAAGCTAGCTCCTTAAAGCTACTGATCGACCCGGATGGTAGGGTGTGGAACCAGTCTTGGGTTGCTCCTCACAAGGTCATTGCAAACACCTTTCACATCAACGCTTCGTAGGCCTTGTAGAGGATCATAACTCTTTTGAAGTGTTTCAGATGGCTTTCAGGATCAGAATTCCCTTTGAAATGCATGAACGAAGGCGTTGATAATTGCCGTGGGTTGGTCCTTGCGGTGGCAAAGTGGTGGAGGCCATGGGCCCATGGCTTGGTGCGGCAATTCCAGCTGCTATTTGGTGGTTCACGGAAGTGATTTGCAGCTGCAAGGAGCTGGCCTCATGGATTGGTGGCTATCCGGTTGCTACAGAACTTGTTTGGAGGGGTTTTGAGCCCTCCGAAGGTGGTTGGATGGCATGGGCACCCATGGAGGGCTGCTAGAACTCGCTAGGGGGCTGCTAGAAAGCGTTGGCAGCTGTGGGAGGCTGCTGCAAAACGCTAGTAGCAGCTGTACCTCGTGGTGGCAGTGAGGTTTCGGTCGTTCCGAAGTGCGTCGTCGTGGTGGTTTTGCTCCTGGGACATTCGCTTCCAGCCATGGTTGTTTGGAAGGCTTCGATGAATTGGAAAATAGGAGGAATGGATTCCTTGAGCATGCGTTGGGTATTATTTCGCACTCTCAATGGAAGCACCAGTTTGTGGGAGCGATTTTCGTCCCACAAGAATACTCGATTAATAGATTCCCCCTTTCTTCATATTTTTCATTAAATCCTCAAAAGGTCTATTACATAAGTGTTTTCCCCCATCACTTATAATAGCTCTAGGTGTTCCAAATCTTGTGAAAATGGTTTCTTTTAAAAACCGCAAAACGGTTTTATGATCATTATTGTTTGTGCAAATAATCTCGCGAGAGAATATTCGCTTCTAGATCCATTGTTGTTTGATCTTCCTTCTCTCTCCTCCTTGATTCTTGAAAAAAGACCGGAGTAATTCGATTAATAGATTCCCCTTTCTTCTTGGTCGTCTCTTTCTTCCTGCAAAACACATCGGAATAAGAGCACCACTCCCAGGGGATGTTGGCCAAAGGCCCTCCAATACCTAAGCTAGTTCAATTGATTCATAGAGAAAAAATAGCTAAAAAGGGTACAGAGATGTATGTATGGTGTGAACCGGACGGGCGGAGCCATGTGTGGTGGTCGTAGGCTTATGTAAGGGAGAGAGAGAGGAGGCGGCAAGGAGGGGATTTCTGCAGTATTTTTGTGAGCTTAGAATGGCTTACCTCATGCCTTGCATAGCCTCGTATTTATAGACCCTCGTAGGGTTAGGGTTTGGAGAAAAATAATCCTTGTTGGGAAATGAATTATTTTTCTGATTTTAGGAGATTTAAATCAATTAGGGATTTAATGAGAATTAAATCCCTAATTCAAGGGAAGAATCCCCAAATCTCAAATAATCCCCAAATAGAAGGAAATATTTGACCTAGGGTTTTGTTAAAATTCGGTTCCCACAATTATGTCGACAAGGAACAGCCTCTACCCATTTGAAAACATAACAATACTGACCAAGATATAAAGATATCCAAAGGAAACAAGAAATGGACTCATAAAATCAATGTTCTGACAATCAAATAATTCAATTACCAATTGGGTTCAAAGACATCATGTTTCTACGGATAATTGCCCAGAACTTTTGACAACGATCACAAGTTCGACAAAAAGAATGGGTACTGATTTTACCACTCCTTTTTTTTTATCCACTTACACTCTATTTTTAAAAAATTGTATGTTCTCACTCCTCTTTTGTTCACTTACACTCCCTTTTATCTTATAGTAAAAAGTATTAAAAAATAAAAAAGGAGTGCAGGTGGATAGAAGAGGAGTGGGAAAATCACCACCCAAAAAAATTAGTGTCTTTAAAAAGCATAGGCCAATAAAATCTACACTGCAAAATTTTTGCATTGGTTTTCTTTACAGAAAAATGACCACCACATGCTTAACTATGACAAAAATAAATTACAGCATGGATTTCATTATCAGACACACATCTCCTAATGATTTGATCAGGGCAATATTTAAACAGATAGGAGTCAGTCATCCCAAAAGAAATTTCGAACCTCAGTTAGAAATTTTCTCTTGTCTTGAGCAGTCCAAAATTAACAATGTTAGCAAACCAAGGAAATTCCAAAATAGCAAATAATTGCTCATGTGGAAAAGAATCATTAATTGGCAATGTTTCAATGGAATCCTCAAAACTCAATCTGGCCAAATGATCAGCCACTACATTTTCTACTCCCTTTTTGTCTTTGATTGTGATGTCAAATTCTTGAAGTAGTAGGATCCAGCTTAGGGATTGCAACAAGTCATGTAGGGGCCGAGTATGACAATACCATCCCCGTCCCCACTTTTCATCTGCGTCCCCATCCCCGAACCCATCCCCGTTTAATAAGTTTCGAGGAAACCACGTCCCTATCCCCACGGGGGACTATCCCCCATACCCACCCCGAATTCCCTAATTTTTTTGCATAAAAAATATTTATCATACATTGTAACATTAAGTTTCATTTTAAATTATCATTCAACACATCCAAATTAACTATAATGTTCAACTCAACTATTCAAAATCACATCAATATGAAATTCTAGAGAAGACTAGGAAGGATTAGGAGAGGGAGGTTAACTTAGGGTTAAACATAAATATTATAATTATATTTTTAAATATAAACATATATATTTTTAGGTCGGGTTCGGGGATGGAGATGCCAATACCATCCCCTTCCAATACACGTCGGGGATCCCCATACACAATACCCGTTTGGCCCCGAAATCTCCCCCCGTTAAGGTTGGGGACTCGACGGGAACTTGCCCCACTAGGATTTTTGCCATCCCTAATCCATCTAATCAGCCGAGCTTTAGCATTTTTTTTTCCAAGAAGGTATTTTAAAGCTGCATGGTCAGTGAAAATAACAATAGGTGATCCAACTATATTAGCACGAAACTTATCCAAAGCAAATACCACAATAAGCAGGTTTTTTTTTTTTATAGTTGTAGAATAATTCATCTGAGCATTGTTCAAGGTGCTGCTTGCATAATGGATGACATGTGGCTTCTTATCTTTTCTTTGCCCTAAAAAAGCCCCAACTGCATAATCACTTGCATCACACATAATTTCAAAAGATAAAGTCCAATCAAGTGGTTGCATAATTGGAGCAGATGTGAGCATTTCAATTAATTTCTTAATAGCCTTTTGACATGAATCAGATGACTCAAATTTACTATCTTTTAATAGGAGATTACACAAGGGTCTAGATATTGCACTAAAATTATGAATAAATCTCCTATAAAAACCAGCGTGACCTAAAAATGATCTGACATCTTTAACAGTTTTTGGAACTGGAAGTTTTGAAATGAATTCAATTTTAGCTTCATCCACTTCAATTCCTTTAGAAGAAACAATATGACCAAGAACAATTCCAGAAGAAACCATAAAATGACATTTCTCCCAATTTAAAACACAATTTGTCTCCTGGCATCAAACCAATACTTTTTCCAAATTACTCAAGCAATTATCAAAAGAATCATCAAAAACATTCTAAGAAAAGCATTCTACGAAAAGCACAAGTACCAAAAGGACATGTAAAAGTAGTTTTTTCTTGATCTTCAATGGAAATTTCAATTTGATAATAACCTGAGTGTCCATCTAAGAAGCAATAAAATTCATGACCGGCTACCCGTTCTAAGATTTGATCGATAAAAGGTAAAGGGAAATGGTCTTTTCTAGTTGCAGAATTCAGCTTTCTATAATCAATGCAAATGCGCCAACCTGAAACAACTCTAGTACGTATCATTTCATTTGCATCATTTTCAACCACAGTTATGCCAGATTTCTTAGGTACAACTTGAGTAGGACTTACCCATTTACCATCAGAGATGGAATAAATAATACATGCATCTATTAATTTCAACACCTCAGTTTTAACATCGTTCATGATTGGGTTTAACCTACGTTGTGCCCCCCTAGATGTTATCATTCTGAGTTTATCTCTTTCTCAGATTAGGAAGAGGTACTCTTCTAGAGCTTTTAGCTAGAGAGAATGAATAGCAGAATATGAAAAATGCACTGGTGTATTGATTTCTGCAAAACTGCAGCTTACATAGTGTGACTGCTAGGAGAGAAATATGATTCTCTTCTAACAGAATTACAGCTGTCATCCTATTAGATTCTTACACCTGTCATAGCAAATCTAAGCTAGAGAATCCACCTAGACTATGATCTAATGGCTCTCCTTACATCATTTAAATAAGCTGACCAAAAACAGAACAAATGGAGAATAGCTTCAGCTATAAGAAATCTGCTGCAGGATTATATTTCAACACTCCCTTCTAATCCTTTAGCTGATTTCACACCAAGCAAGCTCCTCAGCCTCACAAACCGATCCTTAGGTAGAGCTTTAGTCAAGATGTCTGCTATCTGATCTTCTGTTTTCCAGTATATCAGTTCAATTTCTTTTGCTTGAATGGCTTCTCTGATAAAATGAAATTTCCTACTGATGTGTCTTGTCTTTTGGTGATGGACTGGATTCCTTGCCATTGTAATTGCTGAGGTGTTATCACATAGAATCTGAGTCCCTTCTATCTGTTCTTCACCAAAATCTTCAAGCACAAATCTCAGCCACTTAGCTTGTGAAGTTGCTTCTACAGCACTCACATATTCAGCTTCGACTGTAGATAGAGCAACTGTGTTTTGCTTGATGGAAGCCCAAGAGAACATGCCTGAGCCTAGTGTGAAGGCATATCCTGAGGTGCTCCTCATATCATCTTCACTCCCAGCCCAGTCACTGTCACAGTACCCCATTAGAGTAGCTGTCTTCCCTTTTGCAAACTCAATTCCAAAATCCAATGTGCCTTGAATGTATCTCAGCACCCTTTTAACAGTTCCCATGTGTTTCTTTGAGGGATTGTGCATAAATCTAGCAAGCAAGCTAGATGCAAACATGACATCTGGTCTTGTGGCAGTCAGATAAAGGAGACTTCCTACAATCTGTCTGAATTCACTTTCATCTGCTGCTTCACTCCCATCTTCTCTACACAATTTCTCATTCACCACTAATGGAATTGCCACTGACTTGCAATCTCTCATTCCAAACTTCTCAAGAATTTTCATGGCATATTTCTTTTGATGAATGAAAATATGCTTGTCAGTTTGTTCCACTCCCATGCCAAGAAAATGATGCAACAGACCCAAGTCTGTCATCTCATAGTGTTGCATCATATCTTGTTTAAATTCTTCAAGCATTTTAGGACAGCTTCCAGTATATATAATGTCATCTACATAGAGGGAGACAATGATAATACTTGAGGTGTCACTAGTTTTGATATAGAGAGTAGCTTCACTTAAGCTTTTCTTGAAACCTGCAGTGTTGAAATAGGCATCTATTTCATCATACCAGGCCCTTGGGGCTTGCTTCAGTCCATATAGAGCCTTGTTCAACCTGAACACCTTGGTTTCCTTGCTCTCTTGAACATATCCTTGAGGTTGTTCAACATAAACTTCCTCCTTTAGAATGCCATTGAGAAAGGCAGACTTCACATCCAATTGAAATAGGCTCCATTCCTTTTATGCTGCAAGAGCTATCAAAGTTCTGATGGTGTCAAGTCTTGCCACAGGGGCAAATGTCTCATTATAGTCGATTCCAGGCTTCTGTGAATAGCCTTTAGCCACAAGCCTAGCTTTATTCTTCTGCACAGTACCATCTAGGTTCAGTTTGACCTTGTAGACCCACTTAACACCTATTACTGGTTTGTTAGATGGCCTGTCAACTAATTTCCAAGTATTGTTCTTCTCAATCATCTCCAGTTCAGCCTCCATTGCACATCTCCATGATTCATCCAAATCTGCTTCTTCAAAGCTGTCAGGTTCTACAATGCACATGTTGCATTGTGCCATGATGTCATTAATACTCCTCCACTTGTGAGGTGTATGATCAAGCCTTTGAGTCTCATCAAACATTTCTTCCCCTTGAGGTGCAATTTCTTCTTCCATCTGCATTTGAGTATCCAAGAACTGAGATTGTTCATCTAATACCCTCTGTTCAGTTTCTGCAGTACCTTGATTTCCATCTGGCATAGGTATTCCCACATCTGCATTGCTAGGATTCTCCCATTTCCATGAGGCTTCTTCATCAAAATAGACATTTCTAGACAAGATAATCTTTCTTGTCTTAGGGTCATACAGTCTATAGCCCTTTTCACACAATCCATAGCCCACAAAAATGCATTTGTGACTGTTTTCTTCCAACTTGTGTCTCAAAACAGAAGGAATAAGCACATGACATAGGCATCCAAACACTTTCAAGTGTGCAATACCTGGCTTTCTTCCTGTGTAGGCCTCAAATGGTGTCATTTTCTCAAGAGACTTAGAAGGACACCTATTGAGAAGGTAGACTGCTGTATGAACAGCTTCTGCCCAAAACTCATAAGGAAGACTCTTTTCATGTAGCATAGACTTTGCCATCTAAATCACTGTCCTGTTCTTCCTCTCAGCAACTCCATTTTGCTGAGGAGAATATGCCACAGTCAGCTGTCTTTGTATTCCAGCCTCACTGCAGTATGCAAGGAATTCATTTGACATGAATTCTCCACCTCTATCACTTCTAAGTGATTTCACTTTGTGTCCACTCTGCAATTCTGTCATTGCTTTGAACTTCTTGAAACATTCAAAAGCATTGTATTTATTTCTGAGAAAATAAACCCAAGCCATCCTTGTATAGTCATCAATGAATAGCAGAAAGTATCTATTCTCTGACATTGATGCAATCTGCATTGGACCACAGATGTCAGTGGGAACTAATTCAAGTGGAGACTGAGCTCTCCAAGTAGATTCTGCAGGAAATGAGTCTCTATGCTGCTTTCCCAGCTTGCAGCCTTCACAAACTGCTAAGTCCTTCTCCAGACTAGGCAGTCCATGAACCATGTCTTGATTTGCTAGCATCTTGATGCTTTGATCATTAAGATGACCCAGCCTTTTATGCCAAGTCTGCAAACTGTGAGTCACACTTGCTCTCAGCACCAACTGAGTAGCAGGTACCATTGTGAGAGAGAAACACCTATTGCTTGTCATTTGAACCTTAGCTATAGGATTTTGCAGTGACCAATCATCAAAAATTGTCACCATTCCCTTTCCAAATACTAAACAATACCCATGTTCCATCATCTGACCAACACTTAGCAAGTTCTCTTCTAAACCAGGCACCAACATCACCTCTTGAATGTGTTTTCTGCCTGTTTTGGTTTCTATCACAAGAGTACCTTTTCCTGCGACTTGAACTGTCTCTCCAGTCCCCATTTTCACCTTGGAAGTTACATCCCTTCGAATGTCTATCAGTAGCCTTTCATCTCCAGTCATATGGTTGCTACAGCCACTGTCCACATACCAAGAGTTACTCAATTTCACATCTGTCACAGCATTGCATGCATAAAACAGTGTTCCAGTTTCTTCAACCTGATTGGCATAGTTCACCTTCTGCACAGATTGATTGTCATGGCAATTTCTAACCATGTGACCAAACTTTCCACATCCTCTGCATTTTGGTTTTCCTTCAAACCAACACTTGCCATAGTGCAGTTTTTCACAGTGCTTGCAGGGTGTTTTAGTTCCATCATTTGATGCATTTGGTTTGGGATTTGAATTGGACTTGTTATTCCAATTCTTCCCATTTTCCTTCCAGTTCTTCTGAGACTTGTTACCTCCAGAAGAACTTCCATTCTTAGAGCTTTTACTCTCAATGTTCAGACTAGTGAAAGCCTTTTCTGTGGAATTTTCATTGTGCCTATCTAATCTGAGCTCAAAGTTCTTGAGAGATGCAACCACTTCTTGAATTTCAAGAGTGTCAAGATCCTTTGAATGCTCAATCACAGAACATATAGAATCATAAGATCTAGGCAGCTAATAAGCAATTTCTGCACAACTCTTTCTCTAGGTAACTCTTCACCATAATTCTTCATTTGATTAATCAGATCAAACAGTTTAGCAGCATAAACAGAAAATGATTCACTATCCTTCATACGAGTGTATTCAAACTCTCTACGTAAGCCTTGTAGTTTCACACTTCTTACCTGTTTATCACCTCTAAACTCCTGCTTCAGGATATCCCATGCACCTTTTGAGGTTTCTTCATTCACTATTCTGGGAAAAATTTGGTCTGAGACTGCACCTTGGATCAATCCAAGTGCACGAGCATCTTTCATCAAAGTCTCAGCCGTTACAGACTTCTCCTCTTCAGCAGCTTTAGATCCTTCTTCCTTTCCTTTTTCCTTCGTTGGATCTGAAGCATCAAATCCATTTTCAACCAAATCCCACAGTCCATGAGATTTCAGAATGGTCTTTAATCGAATGCTCCAAAACTCATAGTTTTCTCCACTGAACACTGGTGTACGAAGCTCAAAGGAGCTTGATCCTGCCATGTTAGACATCAGACGCAGCTAGACAGGCTTCGTAAGGTATTGAATGAGCTCAACGTCAGCTCAGCCAAGCACCAGCTCCTTCCTCACAGATTCACGCCCAATAAACAATCAAACCTGGCTCTGAGGCCATGTTATCATTCTGAGTTTATCTCTTTCTCAGATTAGGAAGAGTTACTCTTCTAGAGCTTTTAGATAGAGAGAATGAATAGGAGAATATGAAAAATGCACTGTTGTATTGATTTCTGCAAAACTGCAGCTTACATAGTGTGACTGCTAGGAGAGAAATATGATTCTCTTCTAACAGAATTACAGCTGTCATCCTATTAGATTCTTACACCTGTCATAGCAAATCTAAGCTAGAGAATCCACCTAGACTATGATCTAATGGCTCTCCTTACATCATTTAAATAAGCTGACCAAAAACAGAACAAATGGAGAATAGCTTCAGCTCTAAGAAATCTGCTGCAGGATTATATTTCAACACTAGATGACTTGGCTTCATCCTCTAAAAAAAATTTATGAGTACAAACAAGTTGACTAATTCCCTTAATGTCAACAAGAGTCTAACCAATGGAAAATCTATGATAATTCAATACATTAAGTAACTTACCTTCTTGCAAAGAGTCAAGTTCAGATGATATTACCACTGGAAAAGTGTTGTTAGACCCCAAGAATGCATGTTTAAGTCCCGTGGGTAAAGGCTTCAATTATGGCTTAAGAACTTCCACATTTCATGGCAATGTCTTTTCCTTTCGAGGTGGAAGCTTCTCAAACCTTGGCGTCCATTTATCAATCTACAAGGAATTAAACAATGAATTCAGATAAGCAATTTCTGGATCCTCAAGTAATTCAGATTCATTAGAATTCAATAAAAGAGCCTCCAAAGGTTCAGAAATACCACACAAGAGCTTCAATCAAGTTCACCACTGCACATTCATCAGCTTGATAAGGTCTCCTGAAAACATTAAAAAACGTTAATTTTCAATGTCATGTTGGCAAAAATAAGTTTCATTACTCCACTCCTACAACTGGTGTGTGCGTCAAATGTAGCAAGGAAGGGACGTCCTAAAATGATAGGAATTTCATTTTCAGAATGAAAAACAGGTTATGTATCCAAAATAACAAAGTCAACAGGGTAGTAAAATTTGTCCACTTGGACCAATACATCCTCAATTACCCCTCTCAGCATTCGTACAGAACGATCAGCAAGTTGTAACTTCATTGTTGTGGGCTTCAATTCACCAAGACCTCTGCAAATATACTGAATAGGGCAATAAATTTACACTAGCCCCCAAATCAAGCAAAGCACAATTGATGTAATTTTTTCCAATTACACATGAAAGAGTGGGACTTCCTTGATCTTTGTATTTAGGAAGGACCTTATGTTGCAACAATGAACTCACATGTTCAGTCAAAAATGCAGTTTTCTTCACTTGATGCTTTCTTTTAAATGTGCACAGATCTTTTAAAAATTTAGCATAAGAAAGGATCTGTTTAATAGCATCTGATAGAGGAATATTAACTTTGAGTTCTTTAAAGACATCCAAAATTTCAGAATTTTGATTCAATTTCTTTAAAGGATTTAAAGCTTGGGGAAAAGGAGCAGGAAAATGATATTCATTTGATTGACTCAATTTGGACTTGTTTAGTTCATCATTATTCTTAGATTCTTCAACTTCCTTTGGTGAAGGTGTGTTGTCAATTATTTTACCACTTCTAAGAGTAATGACAGACTAAGCATGTTCAATTGAGGTTTCACATGAATTAACATTCTTTATTTTATTCAACCAATTGAACAAACAAGGTATCATACCTTTGACTTTGCTTCTGTTGTTCTTGCATAAATGCTTGAAGAGTATCGCTCAAAGAAGGTCTAGCATTAAAGGCATTAGTTGCAGGAAACTGATGATGAAAGAATTTCTATCACTTACTTGAGGTTGTGAATCATTGCTCCAACGAAAGTTTTGATGATTCCTTGTTGCTGGATTGTAAATGTTGAAAAAAGGAGAATATTGTTGTTTGAAGTTTCCACCAGCAGCACAATGCTCCTCATAAGCTCCTTTCATTTTTTGAAAAATTGGACAATTTTTAACAATATTACCAATCTCATAACAAGAATCACATACTTGATTGACATCAGCTAGATAAACAGGTTGAGGCAAATTTGATTTTTCCATTTTCAAAGCAGCTATCTCTTTAGTAAAAACCTCAAATTTTAATTTCCAATCATCTTCTTCTTTTAATTGATAAATTCCTTTATTAGTAGAAGATGTGGCAATTCTTGACCGATCAGTGGTCTCAACTGGACTGGGCACAGTCCATTGATGAGCTTTTTCAGCAATTTCATCCAAAAATTCTAAGGCATCATCAGGGTCTTTATGCATAAAATTTCCATTTCACATAGACTCAACAAATTGGCGATCACGAAGGAGAAGTCCCTCTTAGATATAACTAGCTAGATGCCAGTTTTCAAAGCCATGGTGTGGACACAAATTCAAAAGCTCTTTAAATTTTTCCCAAGTTTGATATAAAGTTTCATTTTCGTTATGAGAGAAATTTGAGATTCTTTTCTTAAGGGCAATTGTCTTGTGATTAGGAAAATATTTTTTAGAAAATGCTTGAGTCATCTCCACCCAAGAACCTATAGACTTAGTCCTTAAGGAATATAGCCAACTTTTTGCTTTTTCTTTTAAAGAAAATGGAAAAAAATTTAACCTTATGAAATTAATCCTATCACGTTGACCATTGTAAAAGGTGCCAATAGCTTCTTCAAATTCCCTAACATGCACGTATGGATTTTCACTTTCCATGCCTTGAAAAATAGGTAGCAATTGAATCATTCCAGTTTTAAAATCATAATTTAGCATGTTAGGTGGGAACATGGTGCATGAAGGATTTGGTGCACGAATAGGATGCCATAATGTCTCTAAAGTTGTAGATGCAACTACTTCTTCTCTTATGGGAATTTCATTATTCCCAATCTGAGAATTAGCCTCTTGTTCATTATTTACAATTTCTTCATCATTATTCACAATTTCTGCCATGCTTTCAAATTTGTCGATGTTTCTGTTTGGACCAAAAAAAAATTCACGCGCAAGCCCATCTTCGCAAAGAAAGGCGCACAGAACAAAAGAACAAAGGACTGGGCTTTCCCATATCTTTTACGAAAATGGCAGAATTGTAAAAACGTCAAAATTAAATGGCAATTGACCACTGAAGCAGATCTTGAAAGAAGAATTGATCTCAAAGCCCAGCTTTTGAATACTCACCATTGATCTCAAAGCCTAGAGTAAAAGATCATCAGATTTTTTGGAAGGTCTATTCTCAGAACCCACGTGAATACCTGACTTTGAAAAGTCAACTATTTCAACTAAGTCACCTATTTCAACTAAGTCACAAGAGAATTTGACAGAGAATTAATGAAGGTAGTCTTGCAACAAGATTTCTCCTGTCTTTCACAGACAGAGAAGAGACTAAAATCCCTTTTATATATTCAGAGAAATTTCAACTCCAAAGAAGGCACCATTTTCAAGAGATAAGCAGACTGCGTCTTGGGAGATAAGTAGGGTGCAAGGAGTTGTTCATCTAGAAAATAAAACTAACCATCACAGTCTGAGCTCTTACAGAGAGCAGTTAAATTGGAAGAAGGGTTAGGTTTTCTTTCAAGAAAAACAGGGAAGTGATTGACTTAGGAACTGACTATTGAGGGCTTATCTGCCATAATTGATAAAATCCCCTATTCTTTGCATTTAAAAATGAAAGATCTGGGAAGTGATTGACTTTAGGAACTGACTATTGAGGGCTTATCTGCCATAATTGATAAAACTCCCTATTCTTTGCATTTAAAAATGAAAGATCTTTTGAGAATTTTTGCCCCCCACTATTAAAAGAATTAGAAACCCCACTCCAAAATATTTTCTTATAAATATAGGAGAGGGTGAACAGAGCAAGGGGACAATCACACAGTCAAAAAAATCAATCAAAGACAAAAATGCAAAATGATCACTTGATCTCAAAGAACCTTCAAACAAATTGGAGCAACCAAAAGCTCATTGAGCCACAAGAGAGAAGCCAGCTACAAGTCAAAACTTCCAAGTTTTAGATTTAGAAAAATAAGTCATTCAAAACGAGATTTCTCTCGTTATAAATTTGGTTCAGTAAAAGCCAAACCAAGCAGAGTTCGGGTTTCACAATATGATAACCTCAACAAATTTATGGAGGGCCCTGATCAAGCAGAACAGGTACCACAGTGCAGTTCCAACTCAGTAATCCTCAGTCCAACCACTCCTGCCCCTTTCATACTGAAGATGCCACAATTCTGCCCGTTCAAAAAGCCTTCCAAGGCTTGAAATAGATTAAAGCTCTGCCAAACTCGAACTTTGGTATCGATTTACAGCTAAAACTTGATAGTTGAAGCTGTTGACAATCCAGTTCAGTACAGGCATACCCAGTCCAAACCGGATCAGAAGCATCTATCTAGGCAAAAATGGAAGTCCAGCCTTCTGTTTGTCTTTCTAGAGTTGGTTTTTTCCTTTTGAGTTTTGTAAAAGGCACTTATGCCTAAAAACAGTTCGTTTTATCATCATTTTTTCCAACAAGAACTACCATTTTTATACAGTGAAAAATTGTGAAGTCCTCCCCAGACTGAGGCAAGAAAAGAACTTACTTGGGAGATATTCCTCACTCAAATTCACAATCGCTTGTTTAGAAGTCAGTAACTTGGGGCTCAAGTTAATCTATTTGTAAGAAGTCTGTTAGGATTTTCATTGCTAACAGTGGCACGCTCGCACACTAAAGAAAGTTGACTTGTTGACCAGTCAATGATTCTTAAGGCAATGGGGAACTTTACCCTACCATCACATGAACAAACATAAAACGGGCGAACAGTTTCATGTGAAGAAGTTGAAGCAAAATGTTCTAAATTAACAATTTCAGACTTTTTAATAAATCTTCCTAGATGGTCCCTAGGTCGCATAAAGTAAATAAAAACAAAAAACAAAAACAAAACAATAAAAAATATATTAAAAAAATATTAACAATTAGATGAGTTTGGAAAGAGTGTACCAGATGTGAAGAATTTCACATAACTAGCAAACCTTCAACCAAGGGGATCTTTGTACCCTTTGACTAGCCACTCCCTGGTAACAGTGCCAATTGATTGACCGCTTGCAAAACTTAAGGGGAGGTGTCGTATAGCAGTGTAGTTTAGAAGTCTGAGTGTTATATACACGGAGAGCAATGTAAAGAAAATCACATTGCTAAAACATAACAATTAAAATAGAGAAGTATATTTAAGCAAAATTTGATTTAAAGAAAATTTAATTGATTAAAACACTAAAGCGTTGTGGTTCCACTTTTAATATAAGCATGCAACTCTTATTAATTTGATCAGCGAAATATTTTCCATTGTAGTTGTTCAAACTAATTAAAGCTCTTTTTAATTTCCTTTAGAAGTATTCTAAGCATAACTTGTACCATTGGCAACAAACTTTCAAAAAATAGTCTTCATTGAAATTCTATTAATTTTAGTAATTCTCTTGACAGGGCCCGACCCAAATTCCACTATGGAATATGTGTCGAACCCTATGCATGTCCAACACCTGATAGGTGTCAGGTACAATTGTCCAAACTACCCTTCTTACTTTGAACCACAAAACAAAAATACCCTCAAGATTTAACTTATGCTAGAAAACTGGCATGGTCTCCCCTGAAAAACGGACATTTCCCAAAAAAAATTCCACCTGTAAAAAATATGCAGTTAAAGTTGAAAATCAAATCTCAATCGTTCAGCAAAGCATCAGACAAATAAATTTGAATGGCCTCAAACCTCATTATACCACATAAATCATTCAGCCATCTGAATCTGGTTTCAACTCTTACAATAGCATGGATACATTATCAATTGCCAATATGACCAAACTAAGCAAATTTTTAGCACTTGTTTCTGTGGTTGCACCTGGTAACTCTAGGTTGCCTACGTACCCTTATCAAGGGATCAAGCCACACGTAATTCTTTCGCTTTTTATATTTGGACTTGTATATCTTTATCAATTGTTATTTTTCAATGTAATTTTCAAATTAATCCATGTTCTCATATTAGTGATATGCTCAATAATATTCACAAACTCCAAAACTATGCTTTCCAACTTTCCCAACTCTCAAAGCAGTTCATACTTGCACATAAATAGGCCACTCAAAAAATTTCCTCAAGTCCATAAATTAATTTATATTTTACTTGCGTAAACTATATATAAAAACAAACAAGCTCACAAAACACTTTTAATCTTTCCTTCAAAACTCACATAAAGCTCATGTACGCAAATGAAGAACAAAACCATTCATTTCTCCAACTTTCAACATAAATTATAAGTATACAGAGGTAACTTAATCAAATGAAATTCAAAACCTTCATAAGTAATTGAAATCAATCAGCTGAAACTCAAGCAAAGGCTATTGATTTCAGAACAATCTTCCACTTATCCCATACGTGCATAATGAGAATGAGAAAATTATTATTACAGATAAGTAGGAAAATGAGAAAATTATTAAAATAGCATTGACCACGTGAAACCTTAATGTCAATATCAACAATTTAAATAAAACGTGTTTCCCTCTTTCACATGTAAAAATAAATTCATCACTTAAGTAAATAATTGTGAAATATATAAAATCCTTAAAACTTAGAAAACTCTCAATCCTTGTCTCTTAAATCGGAAAACATGTATTAAAACCTTCACCAATAAGTATCGAGATAAAATAATCAATTTTAGTTTAAAACATCTCAAAATTCCACTAATATTACGTCAATTCCAAGTACCATGTCTGTTGCATCCTCACAGAACTCAGGGGGACATGTAGTCAGCCCAAGAACGCATAACCTCACAGAACTCGGGGGACACGTTGTCAGCCCGAGATCGCATACCCTCTCACCACACGGTTCAGGCATCCTCGAGACTCGTGGGACATTATCATAAATGACTAAACTATTCCAAAAACAACTGAGGGGAGGCACTCCTGTGGTGGGTTTGAAAACCATATTCCAAAACTTATTATAAAATTTTCCTTATTCCACAAATCCATTTTCCAAATCTTTTCTCAACTTTTCAAAAATCAGTTCTCAACTACATTTAAATTGCACCACATATTGTTGAGAACTAGTGTCCATAATTCATCATTTTCAAACCACTGAGTATATATTAAATATAGACATATACTTAGATATTTAATTAATATTATTCTTTCAAAATCTGATTAACAAACCATTCCCAACTCTTCACAACTAAACATAATATAAAATGCTCAAAAAGTAGAAGTGATTGCATAATAACTCAATAACGTTTAAAAAATCTTCCATAGTAGGATATCATTCTAAAACAACCCTCCAATTACAAAGAAAGAAAGAACAACAAAATTCTCTTAAAGAAAACTACTAATGGCCTCAACCGAGCCGACAAAGCCCACAATCTAAATTCACTGTACTAATAGGGCTCACGACCTCAATTTTTTATTTACCAATTCCTATTGGTCCATAACCAAAAGTTCAGCTCATTCTAAAAGTCTCGTCACGATCCAACAGTTGGATTGACCCCGATTGCGGAATTGACCACTTGGGCCCGTGGGGCTCATAGCCTTCGACTTCTGATCTGAACATTTCTATAAGTCTGACAAGATCTAGTTAACATGTCCCGAGAGTTTGGTCTCAATCGAGTGGGCGGATTGCTACAGATCGGATGGTTACCGATCGGATGGTTACCGTTTTATGTAACTTTAAATCATTGGTACAGAATATCCGGAACTTCGATTCCCAATCCTTGAGAACCTACACGATCCTAGAGGTTCCTAGATCAACATATTTGAAACTGGAGTCGATTCAACGGTCTGAACAAGTCGAACTCGAATATCACCTAATATGTAAAAATCCGTTCGACCTTCAAATGATAAGCAAATTCAAATCTAAGCATACCACCTTGCTCGGGATGACATGAGGATTATTTTAGGACCAAACTGACCACCCAGACATGGCCCACGTGCTGCCATACGCGCTAGCAGCCCGTTGGTGTCTTGAGAAATTCCAACCACAAGAAAATTCCCGAAACACCCCACAATACCTATACTTACGTGATTAGGACAATGAGTAGAGCAATTTTTGTTCTTGGACCATGGCCAAAAAGTGATCGTTACTTGCCGGAAACTCGATCCGAAAACCAGCCCAAACTTTAAGTCTTTAAGTTTTAAAACTTCAAATTCGATTCGAACCAACCCAACCATCAGCTAAGTCACGTTGAAAGGATGAGAAAGCATACCTGGATCGACAAATTTGGTGGGGGGAATCGCCGGAACGAACGTCGGAAAGTTTATGTAAAATCCGGCGAAATTGACAGTTTTTGGTCAATTTTTGATTCCAAAATCTGGAGAAATCTGAGGTTTTCAAGGGTGGATATTACATGTGCGAGAGAGAGAGAGAGAGAGAGAGAGAGAGAGAGAGAGAGAGAGAGAGAGAGAGAGAGAGATAGAGAGTGAGGAGGGTTGTTTCCCAGGGGGGAGAGAGAGGAAAAAATCTGGATTTTTAAAAATTCTGACTTCGCAATATTTACGGTTGTGTCATTGCACTTCCATTGATCGTAACTTCTTCGTTATAACCCTGATTTGAGCCCACTACATGTTTACAGGCTCATATGACGCGATCTATGTCATGGTGCCATTCAATTCCCCAAAATCTTTCCCGAACAAAAAGCCAACTTTAAGCCTATTAAAATATTCTTGGGATAAAATTCTCTTTTACATAAATAATTAAATATTAATTTAGGATCGGGTTATTACATCTCTCCTCTTTTCAATGCATTAATTTTTTTATTATACAATGGGAAAAATACGATTGAACCCATGAAATAGATTATCAAACATTCATCAATTAGCTAAAAAAAAACTACAAATTCACATGAAAACTTAAGTTTGGGTCAAAGTAATAAAAATTACACACTGATATTAAAAGCTTTCTCCTTAGCTAGGGAGTTTGTTCCCCGTAAAATAAAATAAAACTAAAATCGAAATTTAGAACTATAAAGATGGAGGAAGGAGAGAAAGCTCAAGAAGTTGTGGAGTTTGGTGTGTTTTGAATATTGTGGAGGACTTCTCTATTTATAGGAAAATGGGATTTTGTTTCAAATCCCTCTATTCATGAATTGAATATGTCTTCCACTTGCAGCCAAGCCAATTACCAATTTGCTTTGTCTGTTCATTTCACTCTAGCTCTGGCAGCACCCTCCAAATCTTCATCCTTATTTGTTTGGTTGCCACACTTCAAGAGCATGTGCTTATAATATTGCTTGCTAGTGGCTGGCCACACTTCGTGGTTTTGTTTTATTTATATCAATGCCATCACCCCTTCTTCATTCATCTATTTGTTTACTCCCAAACTCCAACTGCATTTGTTAGTTGTTTGGATGCTCCACCTAAAAAGATTAAAAAATGAATTAAAAAGCTTAAATAAAATTAACTAAAGCACTAACAATATAAATTTAGGGATAACAAATGTAATAATTATGTGCTCATCAGTTATAATACGGGTTATAAACATTTTTGGGAAATAGCCCTAAATGACACCCATTTCATAATTTTAATTAAAAATATCATCCCTTCCCAATTTTTGTACAACTATCACCTATAAATATAAAATTATTGCCCACTTATTGCTGATTTTTCACAAGTTCAAAAATTTTAGAGAGAAGAAGCTCACACAGCTCTCTCTCTCTCTCTCTCTGGCACAGCTCTCTTTCTCTTTGGTATCTGTCTATCACAGCTCTCTGTGTCTCTCTTGGCTCTCTCTATCTTGGCTCTCTCGCTCTTGGCTCTCTCTCTCTTGGCTCTCTCTCTGTCTCTCTCTTTGCTCTGTTTCTCATAGCGCAGCTGTCTCTCTCTAGCTTCGTTATGTCCCTTTCTCCCCTATTCGATCTCTTGCTCTCTGTTTGGAATCGCGAACCCCTCCCTTTAGCTATGTCTTCTGAATAACTGCTTGCAACCTTGAAGCTCTACTGGATTGCCGACCTCGAAAAGGTAGTGTTGATGGTTATTTTCTTAATATCAGTATTATGTGAAATGGGTTATAGTTTGATTGTTTGGGTTTGTGTTAAATTCGTTTTAGCTTTAATTTATTTGGGTTAGGTTTTGTTGAATATTCATGCTCATTCATCTGGGTTTGTACCAATTGCATTTAGATTGGTCTGGATATGTGAATCTTGAAACTTGGGAATTTCTATTTGATGTAGTAGATCTGTATAGTGTGATTCTGATGTGTTCCTCTTATTTTACAGTCGTATTGCTGTTATATTGCCATTATATTGCCTATATATTGCTGTTATATTGTGGTTATATTGCTATTGTATTGTATGGTTATTGTGGTTATATTGTGTGAATGAAATGTTGTTTTGTCATGGTCAGAAATGGAGACAATTGTTATTCTCGTGTGCTACAATGGAAAATGGGTCACCTCGAAGAAGATGTGCAAATACGAAGGGGGTGACTCAAAAGGCTTAATAGTTCCACGGACCATCAATTTTGCTGAACTGTTGGACCGTGTGCATCAGATTGGTAATACAAACAGCAGGGAAGACAAGGTTTGCTTAAAATTCTCAGTTTTGGTGGCCTCGAATGAGTGGAAGCACATAAAGATTGAGGACGATGATGATGTCAATTTTTTTATGAAGTACAATTCCGAGGTAACACCTTCAAAACTAGCTCCCTTACTCGTGAGTATAGAAGATAAAGGACTGACAAATGATGTAGTTCATAGATGCATATCACGACAGATAGTAGTCGGATGGGTCATTCTTCAGTTGCCATTGTTGAAAGCAATGAAGTAACTTGGAATAATACAAATGTCACTTATTTGGGAGGTGAAGTAGGGACAGATTTTATGGATATGATTGATTTTAGCGAGGTGGAGGAGATGCATGGTGGTGATAATGGTACTGAAAGAAATGAAGTGTCAGTGTACTCTGCCCCTCCTAATTTGGGGTGCTTGAACACAGCTGCCCAGTTGCCAAAAATACGTTTAGGAGGAGAATCTGAACCCACTCGTCAACATTATTGGAGTCAAATGGGTGAACAAAATCGGTATAATGCAGTCGGTGTAAATGATGAAGAAGCATATTTGGACAGCGGGTTTTCACGAAGCGATTGGAATCCAAAAATTACAGTTGGGCAAATTTTCTCTAGTAAGAAAGCATTGTTAACGGAGTTACGGTTGACGGCATTAAGAGGCCACTTTGAATTTAAGGTGCAATTCTCTTGCACTAAGAGGTTGCTTGTGGTTTGTTGTCAACGTCCATGCCCATGGCGGGTCCGAGCATCGAGAATTGGAGAATACAGCTTCATGATTGTGAGGTGTACAACTGTCCATGAATGTGATTTGAGGTTCGTAAGTGACAAGCATCGTCAAGCAACCGCAGCACTTGTAGCCACTTCACTTAAAAGGAAGTTGAAGGATTGTCGGACAATATACACACCAAGTGACATTATGAGAGATGTGAAACACAACTTTGGTTGCACCATCCATTATTCGAAAGCTTGGAAAGCAAGGGAGTTAGCTCTATTGTCCATTAGAGGATCAGCGGAGGAGGCATATTATATCCTTCCAGCTTATTGCTATGAATTGGAGCGTATGAATCCCGGCACAAAAACACACATCCGAACTGATGAGAACAATCACTTTGTGTATTTATTTATGGCGGTTGGCGCATGTATTAGAGGGTTCCGTTCTTCCATGCGCCCAGTGATAGCCGTGGATGCCACTCATTTAAAATCCAAGTACAAGGGTGTTATGTTTGTAGCAAATGCATTCGATGGTAATCGAAATATATATCCTCTTGCTTTTGGGATCGGGGATTTGGAGACGGATGCATCATGGCATTGGTTTTTCACTAAACTTCATGAAGCCATTGGTGAGTGTCCCAATCTTGTTATTATTTCTGATCGCAATGTTAGCATAGAGAATGTGTGGAACAAAATTTTTCCAACTGCACAACATGGCATATGCTTTTATCATATGAAGGGGAACATGAAACGCACTTGCAAGTTGAAAAAGCGTGATCACATACTTATGCACTTTGAGAAGGCTGCGAAATCTTATTCCATTGCTGAATTTGATTGTCATTTTCGCAAGATAAAGCGAAAGGAACATGTTGCTCAATATCTTGAAGAGGCAGGGTTACATAAGTGGTCTAGAGCTCACATGGATGGACGCCGCTACAATGTAATGACAACAAATATTGCGGAGTCAATCAACTCAGTCCTTAGGTTTGCAAGAATGCTGCCAGTGGTTCATTTGCTAGGGGAAATTGTTAATCTCCTTGTGAAATGGTTCACCGAACGTCGTGAGTTGGCTTTGAATTGCACAACAACATTGTGCCCCAATTTTGGAGAGAAGAAGTTGAGGAACAGGTTGGAGGATGCTGCAAGGATGAATGTGGTTAAAGTTAATAATGCACAGTATAATGTTTTGGACGGTGATATGGACGGCCTCGTAGATTTGACGAACAACAGTTGTAGTTGTAGAAAGTTTCAGCTTGAGCAGCTACCTTGCAAGCATGTAGTTGCAGTTTGCCGCTTCTTGAAAGTAAGTGTATACACAAAGGCTTCTCGGTATTACACTCGGAAAACCTGGATGGATGCTTATTCGGATAGCATCTACCCGGTACAACCTCACGGAATGTGGGATACTCCTGAAGATGTTTGAAGTCGAGTTGTGCTGCCTCCCATGGCAAGGGTCATGCCAGGCAGACGAAAGAAGTTAAGAATTCCCTCGCAAGGAGAGGGCACCATTAGAAGAAAGTGCTCAAGGTGCGGTTCTGCAGGCCACAATAAAAGCACCTGTAAAAGCAATATTCCATTGCGCAATGTAGCTTAGACAATATGATTTGTGTTGCTTTAGTAGGTCATGTCAACTCTACTTTTATTTGTGGTGGGTTTCGTGGTATGGTGAATGGGAATTCTTTTAAATTTGCATTATTTGGGTTGCATTGCTACAGCATGCTGTATTGCTGACAGATTGCTATTATATTGACCTTTTATTGTACCGGTATTGCTTTCAGATTGCTATTATAATTTCAGTGCGAAATTGATGGGACTGGAATGTTTAGTAGGTCATGTAAACTCTACTTTTATTTGTGGTGGGTTTCGTGTTATGGTGAATGGGAATTCTTTTAAATTTGCATTATTTGGGTTGCATTGCTATAGCATGCTGTATTGCTGACAGATTGCTATTATATTGACCTTTTATTGTACCGGTATTGCCTCCAGATTGCTATTATAATTTCAGTGCGAAATTAAAGGGACTGGAATGTAATTCCAAATGGATCCTAAACATTAAAGTTCTTAGAATTCCTATATTACACAGTTACTGTGATACTCCGACTATACCTTCTTTTTTTATTACAAATTCGGCCGATGCATAGGCCAGATGTGGGGCAAATACAAGGTGAAATGTCCTGTGTGTTTGACTGCATATACTTGTTGAAGGAGCATTACGAATGTCAACCTCAATAGATTGCTCATGTCTTGCCAAGAACACTCTTGAATTTATGCAATGTGCCCAAGCCAATCCCAAAGCTGGACTCACCCGTCTGCCTGATGTGTCCAGGGACTCCAAGTTTCCCAACCTCACCCCATTCACTCCATCATGTGGCCCAATAAAATCCACCACTTGGTTGGTGACAACCAACGCCAACCCAAACTTATTTGCTAAACCCTTCAATGTCCCAGATATGTTGAAGAACATTTCAGACCGCCGTTTCAAATCTGCCGGTGTTGTCTGATACTGTGATCGGAACAATGCAGCAATGGAATCAATGACAATGAGTTTCACAGGTAGGCGGGTGTGATCAATGGCAATAAATGCTTCTATGTCTCCAAGGACATGGATGAGTTCTTGAGCATCATGAACACCATGAACATATATGTCTTCCAATGGCTCCAACCTTATTAAGTTGGGGTATGATGCATGATAAAGGTTGCCTAGTTGTTGCAATCGACGAAATGGGAAGCTGAATTCTGTGAATATGTAGACGGAGGAGCCCTCTAGTCCGCCATGTGAGGGTGGGAGCTGAGCTCGTACCGTAAGTTGGAGACAAAGCTGCGTCTTCCCAGAACCACTCTCCCCTACTAATTCTGTTATGGACTTGCAGGGTATCCCACCCCCCAAGCAGTGATCTAGTATTGGGCATCCAATGGATAATTTAGGGGTTGAAAGAGGAAGGAGCATGAGGTTTTGGGGTGTCATGTTTCTGTAATTTAGGGGGGGATGTGATGGTGCTACAAGGCATGCATTATATATATATAGAGTTCATTTTGAAGGTCTGTACTGTAGGCCATCTGTCTTTTAAGGGATGTATAATTCATCCTTTTTTCCAGGTTGTAATTACTTTTTTGTTTATTTATTAGTATTTTTTTGGACCATATAATTTAAAACTTATTCTGATGCAGTACGTCCTGTAATAGGATCATATTGTATCTCTATCACCACTCTATTGTACTGATATTGACATAATATTGCCACTATCCGCATATTTATTGCATATTTATTGCTGCTATATCGCCACAGAACTGGAGACCGATAAACTGTATACGCATAAATACAAATACAACAACAGGCTTCATCATTCCATAAAATCCTATTTCCAAACTTACATAATACAACAACAGGCCACCCCATCGTTACATAATACAAAAATACGCCACCTCATAGTTCCATTTCCCTACAAAATGAGGCTTCATCATTCCATAAAATCCTATTTCCAAACTTACATAATACAACAACAGGCCACCCCATCGTTACATAATACAAAAATACGCCACCTCATAGTTCCATTTCCCTGCTGCTGACAAATTCGAAGTTGCATACTCTTCAAGTGCGGTGACCGCGACCCATGAAATTCATGACCCCGGCCACAGTGATGTTGGCCCAGTTTCCTGCCGGATCCACAATTTTTGCAAATTTACGAAATAGTTCGAATCCCCTTTGCACTTGTTCTTGCTTCAACTTGGCCATTGCTTCTGATTCCTTGAATACCATAATTGCAGTGGCAGGGACAATTTCAATTTTTTATTTCATTCTCTTTATATGTAGGAGATGCATGCGCGCATGATAACGAGAGCGAATTGTGCGGTTTTTTATGACACCCCATCTAGCTTGGCCCTCCACAATTTTTGAAACTATCTCTGCATGAAGATTTTTCCAAAACATGGTATTGCCTCGACATTGCTGTATGCCATGGACCAAGTCTGCAGGGAGTGAATTCGGTGACTTGGCTTCTGTTTCAGTCTCCCCTCCTTCAGTAATTGAAAGCGTTGGGTTTGGTGTGAGGTTATGGTCCATGGTCTTTGATATTTATTGTTGCCTGGTCTACAACTTCCTTGGAACAACAGGGGACTAAATGCGATGTGAGTGAAATCAGTGGGGAAGGTAATGACTGTAAGCAGCAGTTAATGTGATGGAAGTTTTCTGAGCCAAACAGCTGGGTTGATTAATATAGGCAGGTTTTAATGACCAAACCAGTAAGTCAGAGAGTTATTGGCGGGAGGGATTAGGGGGAGTAATTGGCGGGAGGGATTGGCGGGAGTGTTAGGCGGGATAGTATTGGGCGGGATAGTATGGGCGGGAGTTATTACCCAGGTTGACTTTATGCCTTTTTGTAATATATTTGTATGTTGGACGTTCCGAACTTGGTAATTTTCCCATTATGTATTTGAAATAAGGGAGTTGCCTATTTGCCTAATTCACCACCTCATTCGAATTGACCAATAATGGTTATTGTCTGATTTCTCATTTCAGCAATCTCAATTCGTTTCCATTTTGCCATTTTTCATATTTTCCTATTTTCCATGTGTCATCCAATTTTTCAATTTTTCATTATTTTTTCCTATTCCCTATTTTCCTATTGTGCAATTTCCTAAGTTTCCTTTTGTTCTATTTCCAGTTGTCCAATTTTTCAATGTTCCCATTTCCCCCCATTATGTACTTAAAAAAAGTTGCCTACTTTGCCTAATTCAGACAGTCATTAAAATTGTCCAATATGGTAATTGTCTTATTTCCCATTTCCACAATTTCAATTCGTTTCCAGTTTTCTGATTTTCCATGTGTCCCTGTTTCCTATTTCCATTTTTCAAAATTTAACATTTTGTCCAATTATCCAATGTTTTTATTTCCAATTCGACTATTTTCTAAGTTCCTTTTTTTCCAATTTCAAATTTTTCATTTTGGTAACTGTCCTTTTGTTCAATTTCCAATTTTGCTATTTTCCAAGTTGCCTTATTTCCTATTTTTCATTTATCCAGTTATCCAATATTCCATTTTTCCAATTTTCCAATTTTCAATGTCCCAATTTGCTTATTTGCCTATTTTCCAAGTGTCCTTTTTTCTTATTTACTATTTCGAATTTTCGACTTTTCATGTTTTCAGAGTTTCCTTTATTTCCTATTTCCTTTTTGCCTATTTTCCTATTTTCCTATTTTCCTATTTTCCAAGTTTCGTTTTGTCCAATTTCAAATTTTCCAATTTTCCAAGTTGCTTTCTTTTCCAATTTACAATTTCCAAATTTCCTATTTTCCAAGTGTCCTTTTTTCCTTTTTCCAATTTTCCTATTTTTCAACTGTCATTTGATCATATTGCCTACTTTCCTGTTTCCAATTTTTCCTTATTTCCTTTTTCCAATTTTCGAATTTTCCAACTGTCATTTGATCCTATTGCCTAGTTTCCTGTTTCCAATTTTTCCTTATTTCCTTTTTCCAATTTTCCAATTTTCCAATTTTCCAACTTTCCATTTTTTCGTATTTCCAATTTTCTAATTTTCCATTTCTTCAATTTCCAATTTTCCAAGTTTCCTTATTTCCCATATCCAAGTTTTAAGTTTTCACTTTTCCAAATTTCCAATTTTCGTGTTTTGCTATTTTCCTATTTTCCAATTTTGTGTTCTGAAATTCGCAATAAATGCTTACTTACATAGTCCTATTTTGGGTTCCAATCCACAATTTCCTATCTCCCATTCAGGTTTGGTTTTTTGTCGTTTGGAAGCCAATTTTATTGTTGTTAATGTCATGTTGTACTGCTGTAACTTACAGCCAAGGAGTTAATGGTGTAGTTTTGAATCCCATCAATTTAATGCACCAACACAAAACCCAATTTACCTCATATAAGTTCGTACATATAACTGAACCTTCCTATATAGAACTGCAACAGAGGCACCTTCTTAACGGGAAAGGTAATTAGTCTTACTGAAAGGCAAATATTCTCCACTCAACCTAACCATATAGTCGTTTACAACTGGAGACTGAATGTACCTCTATTTGTTTGGTTGCAGGCAACAGCTGTGAATTGTCCCCAGTAATACTTCAACATGTCAGATGTACGCCCTCCTAACGAGCATGTGAGTTACCCGGGGGACCAGCCCTGGCATGTGCCATTCCCATCTCCACCTCGGACTCCCAATCATGATCCCACTTCATCTGGAAGTGAGGCTGACACTCATGATCCGCTTGACAAAATCTCTGCCGTCAAGCACCACCACCAATATATGTCAAAGGCAACGGATTGGTGGGAGAGTAAGTGCGATATTCATGGCAAGTTATGGGAAACTTGGCCAACAAGTTGAACAAAGCATACGCTGGAGAGGTGAAGCAAGCTCTTAAAGCAAAAAGTCGGAGCAAAGAGTTAGAGTCCTTGAAGTTGAAATTGGAAGACACAAAGAAAAATGCCCTCGAAACATTCACACAATCTGAAGAATATAACCATGAAATGGTTGAATGTTTCAACAACGGCTTCGAAATGTTCCGAGATTATGCTTCGGTCATCTCACCAGACCACAATTGGAGTGAAATTGATGTAGCTGGTGTCTGGCAGGTACTGAATATGGGTTCTGATGGAATGGCTCATCATAGCCTCGTGCATGCAGCGAGAAGAAAGGACAAAGACAGGGATCTTTTGATGGACCTGTAGTAACGGTGAATGCTGCTTCAGTTCATCTCACCCGAGTACATGGATCTTTTGTTGCCTTCATTTTCCCTTCGCGGGATAGATAGTATTGTTCAGTTTGGGAGGCGATTTCTTTCGCATGTGTGAAATGTTGTCTGTAATGTGTATGTATTGTATGTACATTGACTTCATATTGCATTTGTATTGTGTTTGTATTCCCTTAATACTGTAATGTGTATGTATTGTATGTATATTGCCCTAATATTGCCTTTATATTGTACTTATATTGCCCTACTATTGCCTTCGTATTGTATATTTATTGTGGCCATATTGCCCTACTATTGCCTTCGTATTGTATATTTATTGTGGTCATATTGCCTTCGTATTGCCTTCGTATTGCCTTTGTATTGTAGGCATATTGCCCTACTTTGGAATATGATGAGGACTGGAAAATAAATCCACAGGCACAGAATCACCAATTTTGCCTCCTTCAAGAGGCGTCCCATGCTTGTATGCAACCCTCACAGCTTCATCCTCGTTCAGCCTCGCTTGTGAAGTCCCAGACTTCATGTCATCTTTGCTATTTGCCAATTTCAGTTGCATCAGCTGGCCGTGTCTAGGGTTTTTTATCTGCTTTCGTTTCATTTTTAAGCTCTGCTTTGAATCAATACGTGGCATATTGGCTGAATATGGGAGTGACAAGATCAATTCTTACTCTCCCTAAGTGGATAAAATAGATGCTCAATATGAATCCTTTCCTCCACAAGTTTGTGTACAGTGCCGTACGTTGTGTGTTTTAGGTGCCACACTGGCTTATTAAAATTGATGCTTGGCCATGAAAAACTTTTTGTTTTCTTACTTTTAGAAAAGTACATATTTGTGTCAATAACTAAGTTTGGACTGTTAACAATCATTCAGAAGAATGGTAGAAATAAGCTCCACTGTGCCAATCCACGAAGTTGAACAAAGAAATTGTGTTCGATACACAGATGACATGTGAAACTAACATTAGCATTCTCCAATAAGAAGACTTCTCTTCTTTCCAACCCCTCGTCGATTGAGAAAGAAAGAAGAGGGACAAAACACACACTACCAAGTTAAGGTGACATTACAAACCTATAAAATATCCTCATCAAACTTATAATGCTCCTTTTTTTCTTCTTTAAAGCAAAACTTCATTCAAACTGAGATAACCACGTGCTCTCCATAAGCACTCCGGAATTATTTGCTCATTATCTGCATCGCCTTCTGTCTCAACTTGAGGCTTGGAAGGAGCTTTGGCACCAGGAGGCTGCTTCTTCTTCATCCCACTCACAATGTCATCGATTCTGAGAAGTAGGCAAGCAGCTTCTATGGCCGTTTTAAAACTCTGGCCCTTCACGTTGTAGGCATCCCATATCTGACATCATAATTCCTCAAAATGAACAGCCTTACCAACAAAATAAATTTATTGGGAAATTTTTTAATAACCACGACAACAGCACTTCCCCTCACATGAGTGCTGTCGAAATATATTGGGAGAAGCTCTAAACTAGAACTACTACTGAAGCAAATCGACAATATAAACCAGAAGATTGACACTTATGCCATATCAATAAAGGGACATATAATGGATACATTTGAGAACAATACTACATTAAAAGTCCTATTTCAGAGCTTTCAGCAAATATAAATCACCCAACAAATGTGAATATTGAGATAGCGAAGGAAATAAAAGAGAGCAACAATAGTAAGCCAAAAAGATATCCACCTATCTTTTTCTCTTTCACATCAGTTATCACACCAGTGTTACCATCAATGCCAATCCATGATTTTTCACCATTTGCATGCTATGGAAAAAAAATTGTGGTTAAGATCTAAATGATGCATCATATTCTGACCAAAATAATAATGATGCATCATATTCTGTGATAACCACATCTGGTTTAAACTTCAATATTTGCACACATAGCCTCTCGATGTATTCTTCTTCCAATTGTAGCAGGACTCCCCAATCTTCTTCTTTAAGCAACTCAGCATTTGTTTGGTTCTCGCCTTTCTTATATTCGAGCGGCCAATCAAGAAGAATGATTGGGTGATTTATAAGAAAATGAAAGAAAATGAAAGAAAATGAAAGAAATTGGCACCATCCCTTCAGTTTTTTCTTAACAAAAAATGAAAGATAAATTCATAAATAAACCATCAAAACGGTATAAAATGTTTGTAAGACATGTACAATTACAAAATTATAAGTTCTCCTCAGAAACAGACTTCTCTAAGTATCCATACACAAACAACAAAAGCAAAAGCTTAAACAGTTAGCTTATAGCAAAATCAATGTCCCCATTTCTCTAAACCACAGCTGCTGCTGGTAGGTTCCTATCTTCACTCATTTCCCGCTTTCTTTTAAGCACACAATGATCAAGCACAAAACAGCAAACTTTTAAACAACTCATATTACACCACATAT
The DNA here is from genome assembly GCF_000346465.2 of Prunus persica. Lineage (NCBI taxonomy): Eukaryota > Viridiplantae > Streptophyta > Magnoliopsida > Rosales > Rosaceae > Prunus > Prunus persica. The sequence continues at coordinate 20,885,950 of NC_034009.1, forward strand.
GGTTCTAAACAAAACTCATCCATATCCAATATGCAAGCCCTAAACTTAGTAAACAAAGTTATACAAAAATATGTCGAATTAACAAGCATTATTCTCAAACAAAAAGTATGATATGGTTGGGAGTTTACAAGTTCAAATATTTATACAATACTTGATTTTGTCAAACTCTGTCTTGAGATATTTTATCAATCTAGAAGTTTCTTTCATATATGAAAAACTACGAACGATAACAAAGGAAATTCTTTCTATGTAAATTATTCTTCGATTCCATCAGACAACCATGCAAATCCTTTGCACAATTGAGTGTAATGTGAAGGGTCACTACCTCGTTGGAAGATAAAGAGAAAAAAATTAAGGAATTAGCAAGCCACCAACAGTTTGCTTAAGATATTTCAAAATGGTTGCTTCCATCATGGAGTTTTAGCCACAAATTCTTTTCATGGCCACATTTTCTACGTAAAATATAATCAGCGAGTATTTTTTGGTAATGATCCACAGAGAAGAAATCACCATACACAGGTTAATTGTCTTACACTTTAGATATCATCTTCAACAAACAAAATAGATACCAATTAGACTTCTAAGAAGGTTAAATGCAATGCTCATAAAGACTCATACTAAGCCACCAAATACCATTCAATAACTGCTACAAAAATCATAATAAAACCATACTAAAACTAAAAATACAACTGCACTAAAATGCCAACACAACATCACTACATTAGCAATACACTAGCAAAAAAACACAATACGACAGCAATAGCAACAGCAACAGCAACACAACAGCAGTGCAAGCATCAGTCCACAAAGAACAAACCCATTCACTGTTTGAAACAAGGAATCATCATACTCAGATCATTTCAGACAAACCCCTAAAACAATTTCGATGAAACCCCTAAACCAATTTCAGAGAAACCCCTAAACCTTCAACCAATTTCGAACAAACCCCTAAACTAATTTTAGCAAAACCCCTAAACCTTCAACCAATTTCGAACAAACCCCTCAGCCAATTTCAGAGAAATGCATAAACCCTAAAACAACTTGAGAGAAACCCTTAAACTGTAAGAAAATGCCGATGAACAGTACCTGTCGCTGGGAGAGGAAGAGAGAAGAGACAGTCGGAGCTGAGTGAGGAGAGACTGAGAGCTGAAGGACCACAGATTCGGAGCAAAGCCACCGGAGAGTGAAGAGAAACAGAGGGCAGCGAAGAGACAGAGGCGAGAGAGAACTTCAGCAAAACAGAGACAATAAAATTTCAGCAAAAGTGATATCTGTGCAATAAGGGGACAATAAAATTCTATTTATAGGTCATAGTTCCAAATTTTTTTAAAAAGGGTGGTATTTTCAATTACAATTATAAAAATGGTGGCATTTTGGGCTATTTCCCAACATTTTTATTAAGATTGCAGTGAGCTTGCTTCCTTATACTCATCTCTTTATAAATTAGATTAATTTAAAATATCACTTATATAAATAAAATAAAAAGTTTGATAAGATAGGAATTCAGTTGACGTTTTGCATGCATGTGATGTTGATTGACAAATATTGCCCTATATATGAATATAAATTTGTAAGAAGTAACTTTAAATTTGCTCTTTCTAGAGCTTTTCGAGGAAGAGGTAAGGGAAATGGCAATGGCAATGGCAGAAGTGTTATCACAGTGAAGAGGAGTAGCTTCAGTTTGTATTTCTCCAAAATCTTCCAAAACGAACCTCAGCCATATTGCTTGAGTTGTGGCTTCTGATGCGCTTATATATTCAGCTTCTATAGTTGAAAGTGCAACACAGTTTTGCTTGACTAAAGCCCAAGAAAACACACCACGCCCAAATGAGAATGCGTATCCTAATGTACTTTTGCTGTCCTCCAATGAGCCACCCCAATCACTATCACAGAAGCCGATTAAACAAGCTTTCCTTCCCTTCACATACTCCAGGCCATAATCCAAGGTTCCCTTGATGTATCTGAGTACTCTCTTTGTAGTTCCATAGTGTTTATTGGTAAGACAGTGCATAAATCTTGGTAATAAACTTCTTGCATACATTATATCCGGCCTTGTAGCAGTGAGATATAGAAGGCTTCCCACAACGCTTCTATACCTTTCCTCACTCGCAGATCCACTTCCATCATCTTTAGATAACTTCTCAGTAGCTACAAGACGAGTTGTGTAACGACCCGGTCCTAAACTAATAATTAAATACGAAATTATTAAAGGAAAAGACAATATACCTAGAATATTTTAATAGGTTTACATGTTGAAATTGTTACATCCCGGTCCGAAAAAGTGTTAAAATAATTAAAGTAAGAGACAATAAATTTAAATGAGGAAATAAATTGAAGTAAACATTAAAATAAAATGATTTGAATTAACTAAGGTTTTTGAGAAATTAAAATATTATTTAATATTAAAAGGGGCAAAAAGGTCATTTTGAGTTTGGGAAAGAATTTGGAAATTTTGACTATATTGTTGTTTAGAGAATGTCAAAACGAGCTCGTAGACACATAGTGGATTCAAATCGGAATTGTAACAAAGAAATGGCGATCAAAAGAAGTTCAGTGCATAATCGTAAATATTTCGAAGTTCAATTTTTTTTAAAACCCCAGATTTCTCCTCTCTGGGCAGCTCGACCAGCTAACTTCCAAAGGTGATATCTCATAACTCCAGCCACAAATTGAAGGTAGACCAGTCCCGTTAGAACCACCAGACTTCCCTCTTCGAGATCCAGCCTCTAGTTGCCCCGATCCGCCATCGTAGGCGTCGGAAACAGCCAAGAAACAGGCGGTGTTGGACAGTTTTTTCTGTAAACTTTCACTAGCTCGTTCTCCCTCCTCCGGCTACCATTTCATACGAGTGAGGTATGCTTTCTCAACTATTTTTCATGATCTAGCTGATGGTTGAGTAGGGATTTATCAAGTTTGAGCCTAGGTAGTTCGATTTTGGATTTGGGTTTCAGCCGGTTTTGGGACCGCGATTCCGGCCACTTCCAGTCACTTTTTGGGGTAATTCCAAGAACAAAAGTGGTTCTAAATAGGGTGTTTTACCTAGGATAGGAAGCTGGGTTTTCAGTTTTGAAGATTTCCAGTTGCCGAAATTTGATCAAGCCACCCACGCGCTGCCGGCGTGTGGGCAGCATAGTGAAGTCACTTTCAGAACCTAAAATGATCTCTTGGTCCTCAGGAGCCCGTAGGAATTCGCGGATATTAATTTGGACAACGTTTAGACCCCGAACGGATCTCGCATATTGTGCGATTTTCGGGTTCAATACGTTTGAACCGTTGGATTGTAGTCAATTTTATATATGTTGATCTAGACAATTCCAGGATCGTATAGGACTTGACGGATCGAACGGAGACTCAGATACTCAGAAAATGCCAACCCTAGGGTTAGATTGATAGTAACCGTCCGATCGCGCGACCGTGATCAATCCGACCGTCCAGTTGAGACCAAACTCTCGGGACATGTATCCTAGGCATGTTATGACCTCTAGGAACTCTTGGATCAGAATTTTGAGGTCGTAGACCCCACGGGGTGCTGGGTTGACTTTTTGGGACTTATCGCTTTTTGAGTCCCGAGACACTCCTAGACCGTTCTAATCATTGAAAAAGTTTACATAGGCTTGAGAATGACTTCAAATACAATGCACGCACTTCTAGGGGCCAGGGCCAGGACTTTGGATTAAATAATGAGGATGAACTCCCCGTGATATGTTTGAGCATTTAGAAAGCTCATGTGTGTGCGAGTGTTCACTTGGTTTAGTTGTAGTTCTAATTTCATGATGTTTTGTGATTTCGAGATGAGTATTTAATTATCTGTTTATTTATCACCTGTTTATATATGTTCATATGGTTAATTGTGTGGTAGGAGTAAAATATAATATTGGAATGGTATGCTAAGCAGAGATCGAGATAGTTAACAAACTAGCGAAGTATTTAGTATATATATATATATACAGTCCCTTTCTATTGAGGGATCTCTCAAATAATTTTATTTGAGGGACGCCCTTTAGGATACCCTATAATTTTTTTTTCCAATGATCCAAACCATCTATTTTTTAGGTCTTCATTCATATATCATCCTTACAAAAAATCAGACAAATTGGAAACCGTTTTGACATCCAATTGTGTCCTACATAATCAACGAACACAGTACTTTAAGAAAGTACTAAAATTTCAATAACTCAATTGAATGGTCAAATGATATCGGATTCAAGTGATTTTTTGTAGAGATGATCTTTGAATGTGTATCTACAAAATAGAAGGTTTGGATTAGTGAAATACAATCCGGAGTGAGCCCTACAAGGGGTGTCCCTCAAATAACTTATTTGAGGGATCCCTCAATGGAAGCTCTCTGTATATATATATGTATATATATATATATATATTCAGTAGTTGAAAAGGATGAATCTTAGCTTTTGGCTTTTATCAGATTATGATATATATATATATATATATATGTATATATTTTAAGTTTAGTTGAGAACCAATCTATTTAAAATTTATATAAATGACGAGTTATGGTTTTCAAACCCGTCGCGAGGGTACCCCCTAGTTGCCTTGAGATAGTTTTTTATTTTGATAATGCCCCACGAGTTTCGGGGATGCCTGAATCATGTGGTGCGAGGATTGCGGCTCAGATTTAAGTGTTATCTCTGAGACCTGCGAGGAATACGGCTCGGTTAACTTTATGGTTCCAAGACCTGCGAGGATGTAGCCTTGCTTTATTCTTCAACACTGCGCCATCAAAATTTAACTTGGTTTTGTAGACCCATTTAACCCCTATAACAGGTTTTTCAGTTGGTATGTCAACAAGTGTCTAGGTGCCATTTTTTTCAATAATAAATATCTCATCCTCCATAGGTTTTAGCCAAGACTCCTCTTGTTTGGTATCCTCATACTTCTCTACATCCATGATGCACAGATTGCATTGAGCCAACATGTCATTCAGGTTCCTCCACTTCAGTGGTGTATGATCAAATGCTTGATTGTGCCCTTCACTTAAGTTTGACATGCTTGCAGATTCACCTAAGATAGGTAACTTGAATTGAACTTCAGAGTCTTCAATACTAAGAACTCTCCTAGATGGAGATAATGTAGATGATGTAGGAGACAACACCATTCTTTCACTTCCTCCTGTATTTATGTCACCATGAATAAAACTTCCAGTATTGGGGGATATTGTCTCTGAGTTCTCTTCCCAATTCCAGGCAGCTTCTTCATCAAATACAATGTCTCTTGACAAGAATAGTTTCTTAGATAGTGGATCAAATACCCTATACTCCTTTTCAAAAGTTGCATATCCCACAAATACTCCTTTGAAGCTTTTAGGTTCAAGCTTGTGCCTGCGTTCAACTGGGACATGAACATAGCATAGTGAGCCAAATACTTTCAGATGTGCTATTCCTGGTTTTCTTCCAGAATAAGCTTCAAAAGGTGCGATGTTGTTCAAGGCCTTTGTGGGACATCTATTTAGAATGTACACTGATGTATGCACTGCCTCTGCCCAAAGAAAATATGGCATTTTCTTCTCATGCAACATGGATTTAGCCATCTCAATCACCGTCTTGTTCTTCCTCTCCACTATTCCATTTTGTTGTAGAGTATATGCAAGAGTGAATTGCCTTTGTATTCCTTCCTTTTCACAGAATAGATCGAATTCAGATGACTTGAACTCCCATCCTCTATCACTTCTCAGGCACTTAATCTTGAATCCACTTTGTAACTCTGTCATAGCTTTGAATTTTCTAAAACAATTGAATGCATCAGACTTATACCTCAAGAAATAAACCCAAGTCATTCTGGTGAGATCATCTATCAACAACATGAAATACTTATTTCCAGCAATTGAATCCTTCTTCATAGATCCACACAAATCAATGTGAACTAGTTCAAGTGGAACAGTTGCTCTTTGTGCTTGATTTCTTGGAAATTCTTCTCTGTGTTGTTTTCCAAATTGGCAGTCTTCGCAGACTCCATTGTAGTCTTCAAGTTGAGGCAACCCATGCACTATTTCCTTGTCTCTCAATTGTTTGAGACCATCAAAGTGTGTCCAAGTCTCCTGTGCCAAGTCTCAGTAGAGTGAGTGACACTAGCTTTTAAAACCACTTGGTTCTCAGATAATAAAGCCAATGGATAGCATCTATTCACTTTCTTCTTCACTTTCATAACTAAGTTTTCCAGTGATGGACCATCATACACACTGCACATTCCACCACCAAACACCAAGAAATATCCATGCTCATCCATTTGACCTACACTTAGCAAATTTTCTTTTAAACCAGGCAGATACATTACATTAACATACTTTCTGCCCTTATTTGTATCAATCACCATATGAGCCCATTCCTGCTACATTTACAAGATCTCTAGTCGGCATTTGAACTTTGCCATCTACGTTGGTTCTTACATCAACAAGCAATTCTACATTCCCTGTCATGTGGTTGCTACAACCACTATCGATGTACCACTCTCCATTCACCCTTGGTCCTGTGACTGTGCTATTTGCATAAAATAGATTCCCTGTCATCTCCAATTGGTTAGCACTGTTTGCCTTTTGCACTGTTTTAGCTGCAGTACATTCTCTACCCAAGTGACCAAATCTGTCACAATTGTAGCACTTTGGCTTGCCTTTGTATCTGCATTCTCCAAAATGGTACTTAGAGCACACTTTGCACTGAGGCTTTACAGCTTCTTGGTTTGCTGGTTGTGGTGAATTGAAGCTGTGCTTTGGTGCAGGATTATTCTGATGTGGCTTTCCTTTTGACTCCCATGGTTTCCCCTTAGGATTCCAATTCTTTTAGACTTTTGACCACTGGACTAAGAGTTACCCCTGTTTTGTTGTCCTTTTGAGCCCACAGAGAAGGAGGCAAATGCCTTATCAGTAGATCAACAGTGTGCATATCAAAACGTTGTTCCTGGCTTTTAAGGATAGCAAGGATCTCATGTAATTCAACCGTCTCTATATGCTTCGTATTCTCAATTACAAGACAAATAGGATCATATGGTTTACCAAGGCTAATTAGAACTTTCTGCACAAGTCTTTCATTAGATAGAATTTCACCAAACGTTTTCATCTGATTTATGAACTCATTTAGCCTAGTAAGATACCCAGACAAAGTTTCATCATCATGCATTCTAGCATATTCGAATTCGCTTCTCAGATTTTGCAATTTCACAGATCGTACCTGATCACCACCGTGATATTCTTCGTACAACAAATCCCATGCCATCTTTGCTGATTCAGCATTGACGATTCGAGAGAAGATTTGATCCGAGACTACATTCAAAATGATTCCCAAAGCCTTTGCATCTTACATCAACACAGCAGCCATTTTTCCATCTACATCATCCTCCGATGATCCTTCAGCCTTCTTCTTCTCCGCTCGGAAGTTTTAACTCCTTTATCTACCAAATTCCACAACCCATGTGATCTGAAAATCTTCATCATCTTGATTCTCCAGAACTCGTAGTTCTCATCGGAGAAAATTGGAGTTCTCACTTCGAAGCCTCCAGATCCAGACATCTTTGGTCTGAAAGGGTTGATTTCTCTTCTCAGATGATAATGGGTCTCTGGCAGCTTTCATTGAGCTTCAACTCAACTCAATGGGTTCACAGATTTATGCCCAGGCTCAGATGATCGAACCTGGCTCTGAAGCCATGTTAGAGTTTTTGGTATTCTAGCTGGGTTTTGCGAATGGTCTGGTAAAGAAGAAAGGAAGAATAGAGAATAATGGAAAAAATGCTTTGCTTATTCACAAAGTCTGTGAGCAAACATTTTTGTATATTTCTATGCGTAAGAATGAGCTCATACAGCATGTACTACATGATTGTTTGCTCTTAGCTGGATTCACACAAGTCACTGTTAATCTCAACCATCCATCTGTCTCAATTCTAGAATCACTACATATGACTATTTTTACCTCACACTTGGCAGATATGCTCAAGTGAATACACACATAAAACTCACCTTATTTCACTAATACAAATAAACTATAGACTTATAATTCAATAAAGTTCAGGATCTTCTGGCATTTTGGGCTCCCTTTCTTTTGCTACACCTTGCCCGTCCAGACAACATTACTGCTTTTGCCCTTGAAGACAGCACCCTCGGGAAAAGGCACTTACTTGGCCTCATATTCCAGGTCATAGCTACGCTTTATGTTTTCAGTTAATCTTTCCACAAAAACAAGCTGTGGCTCCTCACGTGCCTTCTGTTTCTTGCTGGAATCATCAAGTATGCCCAATGAATACAACGTTTGTATGGTGCAAGCTTGGACAGTTTCAAGGAAGCTCATGGAAGAATACTCCTCAAGAAAAGAGGTTGAACTTCCAACTCACATTGAACTCAAAGCAGAACGCAACAAAGAATTTAGGACCAAGAGTCATGATTGAAGCAAACGAGCTGGAGAGTGATATTGCAGTTGTGAGACATGCTTATCACTTCTTTCAAATCTTCATGGGTCTAATTGTCGATCTCATTTTCAACTTTCAAGAACACCAAGAGAGCCGTCATTTTTTCAGTGACAGAAAGCCAGAAGAAGCTTTTAAATTATTCATGGTCGAGCTCAACTTTTTGTATGAAGCTCTCTTCACCAAGGCTGCTGTGGTGCATTCTAAGCTAAGATACATTTTCCGGGCGATTTCCATCAGTGCAATTTTCGTAGCCCTTGTTTTCTTCTATAAATTGGAGAAAGAGGTTTTACATTCATTTGATGTTGGAGTCACTTATACCTTGCTTTTTAATGCCATAGGCCTGGATCTAATAGCTGTTTTCATGCTTATATTCTCTGATGAAATCATTTAAAACCAGTAATATTTTTGAAAAGTACCCCAATTTGAAGAGATCATCATTGTTGTGTACATAAACAACAAATGGCCTCCAAGAAAACAGTACAAAAATAACGAAGTGTTTGATGTGGACTAGGAAAATCCTATTTTGGAGGCGGTATGGATCTATCTCCATGTTCAGCTTGATAGACTTTTCCCACAAGGAACGTGAAAAAGTCTCCCCAATAATTTTTGACGGATGTGGCAGTTTCTTCATCAAATTCCTTGAATATTTTGGCTTCAAGGATTGCCGCGATAAGATCAAATATAGGTCCAGCAAGCCACTCAATGCAGAGTTATGGAAATTCATCTTTGATGAGTTAAAGGGTAAGTCCTTGCTTGTAGATGATCCTGAAACTGCTAAGAAAATAGGTTTAGCCTAAGGTGATTAGGTTCTCGAGGACAGGGTTGTTTAGGACAGTAATTTAGTTGTCGAAGATGGTGATAAGTATAAACATAAGGTGCTCAGTAAGTTACTATCTTACGTTGTTGATGTTGAGTATGACCAGAGCATTTTATTGTGGCACATTGCTACTGACTTGTGCTATTAGAAGAGCAATGTTGTTGGTGATGGTAGTTGTTACAGGGGTAAATTTTCGCCCAAATTTCAACCCTGTAATGGCACTATGCACCAAGCACAGTCTCAGCTACTCACACTCTCAAAAACAAATACTAGACATAGTACAATTTATAGGGCAACACCCCCAACCTTTCTTTGCACAAGACAAGGATACACTTTGCTTAAGAACTTAGTAGATCAGCATATGCACTCTGCTGTCATACTTTCCTTCGTATCGTTGTCCCATCTACAATGCCTACTCTAAGGCCTATTTATAGACTATCCCATTTCAAATAAGGGATAACAACCCCAACTGCTTAGGTGATGTGTCTGCCATGCACGTAGCCACCATGGCATAGGTAGTTTTCCTCCTAAAACCTGCCACGCCATTATCCCACTAAGAAACCCCTGAACTCTTATTCTTAAGTCTTCCTTTTTCCTCATGGCGCCATGTGTCAATGTCAAGGCCATGTCATGCCATCATGCCATGTTGTATGCCTACAAAGGTGCAAGGTAACCGCCCACTCCTTCCACTGACATTGCCTTCGCCACATGATGCATCCCAGGCGTGCCACTACACCACTACCATGCATAACCTCCCAGACATGCCCTTTAATCTTGCTACACATATGCTAGAATTTCTCCTCACAACTGCCCATGTAATTTCCCACACAAACTGTCAGCAAACTGCCCACACGATCTGCTAACACCTGCCCACGATTTGCCAGCATTCGCTGCCAGCTTGTGATGCGCGCTGCCTGCGTGCTGCCTATGTGCGCTGCACACTGCTACGCTACGCACTTGTCCCACATGCAATGTCGAGGCTTCCAAGCTGGACTTGTACATTTCTTCGACAACCGCTGCCAACCCTTTTCCACAATTGTTGCCACACTTGGCCATGGCACTTGTGAGGGTCTTACAAACCACCACCACCATTAGAAGAGACCGATACGCTTGTCGGTGCCCTCCCCAAGTACTCCCGCACTTGTTCCTCAAACTGCCACGAAGTTACATTCCTCTCCCAGCTAGCATCCTCTTCACCACCTTCTTTCCATTACACCAACTAATATGTCTGCCTATTCTTCTTACTCTATCCTTGTGTTCTATGAACCAAAAATTTTTCAACCTCCTTGTCAAATTGTTTTCGAACCACAAGAGGTGCTCTCAAAGCTCGATCTCGCAAAGGATCCTCAGAATCTTCAAAGAATGGCTTAAGAAAACTGACATAGAAGGTTGGATGTACTTTCAACCGATCTTGCAGTTTCAATCAATAAGCAACATTCCCCACACATTTGATCACCTCAAAGGGTCCATCATACTTTGGAATGAGTCCCCTATGGACTACTTTGCTACTTAGCTTTTTCCAAATTTGAAGAGTAAGTTTAAGCAATATCTTATCCCCAACTTTGAATTCCAATGCCCTTCTCCCTTTTTCCTCATACTTCTTCATCCTTCTCCTAGCTTTTGCCACATTGTCACGAACTTCTTCCAACAACTCTTGTTTGGAACTAGCGAATATGTATGTTACGGGGCATTTCCTTCCAGTCTGTTGCACTGCAACTTCTTGAGGTGTTCGAGGCTGTTGACCCATTGCCAACTCAAAAGGACTCAAACCTCTCGCTGAGGACTAATATAGGTTATAGCAAAACTGAGCAGACTCCAATAACTCCACCCAATTCTTTTAACTTGCTGTCACATAATGTCTAAGGTACTCTTCCAACAACTAATTCATTCTCTCCGTTTGGCCATCAGTTTGAGGATGATTAGTTGTGGAAAAATTTAACCCAGACCCCATCATGTAAAACAAACTTGCCAAAACCTGCCTATGAACCAAGCATCCCGATCACTATCCTTAGGGAATCCAAAGTACTACACCACATGCTTGAAAAACAACCTTGCTGTCACATCCACAAGAGAAACGTGCCGTGTGGTTATGAAAACCACATACTTTGAAAACCTATCAGCCACAACAAGGATAGACCGCATACCTTCCACCATTGGTAGGTTGGCGATGAAATCCATCGACACTGATTGCCATGGTCTGTTCGGTATAGAAAGTGGTTTTAGCAGTCCTGCCTCTTTCTTCCGTTCAAACTTGTCTTGTTGACACACCAAGCAAGTCTTCACATAGGCTTCGATGTCATCCTCCAACATTGGCCAATAATAGGACCTTGAAACCAACATCGTCATCCTATCCACACCAGGATGTCCAGCCTATTGCGGATCATTCATTTCCTTCAACAATTCCTTTCGTAGGCCACCCTCACTAGGAACATACACTCTACCTCCCTTGGCATAGAGTAGATCATCCTCCAACCAATATCTTCTCACAAGTCTCTCCTTGACTTGCTGTTGGAGTTTGATGTAGGCTAAGCCCTTCTTAGACTGATCTCTAATCTGATCTAAGAAATCTGATTGCATCAACGTAAGTGTAGCCATGAATTCATGGACTTCTTTGTGACTCAACGCATTCGCCACTTGATTCTGCTTCCTTGGCTTATGCACCCGGGCAAAATCAAACTCTGACAAAAACTCCTGCCAGCGTGCTTGCTTTGGAGTTAACTTCTTTTGGGTCTTGAAGTATGTGTCCGCCACATTATCTATCACCACCGTGAACTAAGTACCCAACAAGTAATGTCTCCAAATCTCCAAGCAATGTACAACTACCACCATCTCCTTCTCATGGGTCCAGTACCGTTGCTCACAATTCTTGAGCTTACAGCTTTAAAAAGCAACGAGGTGTCCTTCATGGACCAGCAACCCTCCGATGGCTCTATCCTAGGCATCACTGTGCACTTCGAAGGGCATCTCAAAGTCAGGTAGCTTGAGCACGAGATCGGAAGCTACAACTTTCTTGATATTCTCAAATGCCTCATCGCATTTTTCCATCTAGCACCGTGGCCTATCCTTCCTCAACAAATATGTCGAAGCATTCACCTTCTTGGAATAACCTTCAATAAACTTGAGGTAATAGTTAGCTAACCCAAGGAAAGATCTCAACTCGGGCACTTTGGTAGGTGCGGGCCAATCAAGAATGGCTTGAACCTTCTTTCCGTCCATGCGTATCTTGCCCTTGCTCACCAATTGACCCAAGAACATGATATCTTGGCAACAGAATTCGCATTTCTCCTTCTTGACATAGAGCTGGTATTCTCTAAGTCTTGAGAAAACTGCTCTAAGGTGTTCCAAGTAGGGGTGGCAATTTGAGACATGACCCGTTACACGACTTGAAACCCACATGAGAATTTAGTGGGTTCAACCTGCACGATTACAATTCAGGTCATTTTTGGGTCAACCCACTATCACCCGTTTAATAAACAAGTGGGTTTCGGGTCAACCCGCCAACCAGCTAAAATACCTATGAAACCCCTTTAACAAAACGACAACCAGCTAAAATACCAATGTAACTCGTCAACCCACTAAAATACCCATGTAATCCGTCAATCCACTAACCCGTTTATTTGTTTATTCTTCATTTTTCTAATTTTTTAAAAATAGTTTTTAGTTGTTACCACTTAACGGGTCAACCCGACACGACCTGAAACTCGCACGAGAACTTAACGAGTCAACCTGTGTATGACACGTTTATTAAAAGGGTCGGATTTGGGTTAAGCATTCCTGACACGTATATAATCTTGACAAGACACGAACCCGACACGACCCATTGCCAGCCCTAGGTCCAAGTGACTCTTTAACGAATCACTATACACGACAATATCATTCAGATAAACCACAACAAATGAGTCCAAATACTCATAAAGGACATCGTTCATTAAATTGCAGAAAGTAGCCGAGGCATTAACAAGCCCAAACAGCATAACAAGAAACTCATATGAACCATATCTAGTTACACAAGCAGTTTTTGATTCATCCCCCTCCGCAATGCGCACCTACCAATAACCTGAGCGTAAATCCAGTTTGGTGAAGTATGTAGCCTTCGACAACCTATCAAACAACTCAGCCACATGAGGAACAGGATACTTGTTCCTCACAGTTACCTTACTTAGTGCACGATAGTCCACACACATCCTTAGAGTTCCTTCGGCCTTCCTTTGGAACAACATTGGAGCACCGTATGGGGCCTTTGACGGTTGAATTAGTCCGGCTTCCAACAACTCATTCAATTGCTTTCTGAGTTCCGCCAACTCGGATGGTGCCATTCTATAAGGAGCCTGTGCAGGGCGTCTCGAACCTGGGATCAACTTTATCTTGTAATCAGTTGCTCGTTGGGGAAGGAGTTGCTGGGTAATTATGAAGCAATAATGACCACAAACTCATCTAGCACCTCATTCACACAATCAGGGACTTCCACAATCTTGTCTGGCTTGATCTCCACCAATGCCGCAAGAAAAGTCTCCTCATTCTTCCTCAAACCCGACTTCAGTTGCATAGTAGAAAGCAAACTCATCTTCTTCTTCGCAACCACTTTTCCTTTCCAAGATCCACACTCGAAATAAAGCATGGGCTTCTTTCATCTGCAAGCATCATCCCATTTCAAATAAGGGATAACAACGGCTTTCTCTTTCAATAGGAAATCCGCTCCTAGGATGACATTAAAATCGTCCAAGGGAATAGCAACAAAACTGCATCTGCCCTCCCAAAGTCCCACCCTGAGAGACGCCGTAGCAGCCCCAGGAACCGACATCGCCTCTGAATTCACTGCTTTGATTCGACACGAACGCTGAGCAAGATCCAAGCCAAATTTCTTCACTTCTCTCTTAGCAAGGAAATTATTAGTAGCACCCCAGTTTACCATGGCATAGGTCTCAATACCATTTATCTTCACAGCCACATACATCAAGCCGTCTTGAAATGTAGGTTGTTTGTCCACAGTGATGATCGTATTGATCAATTGTAAAGGGTTCAATCGAGGCATTACCTTATCCACCTCATCATCACCACCATTGGGATGATCAGCTACCAAGGCACTTAGCTTTTCTTTCTTCGGCTGGATGGGGACCCCCTCAAAGAAAACAGCCAGCCGAACTCGAACTGCTTGCTGTATCATCACATACTCACGATAAAGAACTGAACTCCTTCACATACTCACGAACAGTGCCTGTGTGTTTCAACTTTTTGAGAGTCTTCTTAGCAACCCACCTTGTGTTGTTACGAAGGAATTGATCCCTCAATTCCTTACTCAAGGTTGTCCATGTCTCTATCTTCGGTTGCCAAGCACTTACATCATCTGACACCCTCGTACGCCATCATAGTTTGGCATCTCCAGTCAAGAACATACAAGTTACTGTCACCTTCTCTTCCTCTGATATGCAGGCAACTTTGAAGTACTGGTCCATATCCCATAGGAAGTTCTCTAGATCTTTAGCATTTCAGTTCCCACTGCATTGCTTCGAATCCGGCACCTTCACTTTGGACAAAGGACTCCTCTACTCTTGAGATGCAAGACCTTCTTCAAAAGTGAGACATCTTCCTCTATATCCCGGATATTAGACTTGAAGACATCCACCAAGGACTCCATGTCTATCACAGTTGCGGTGAATTTAGAGTCTGTTGCAGCCATGAAGTCCTCTAGACTCTTCCGTAGGGCAGCAAGACATTGGGCACTCTCCGCACATTGGGCAGCAAGACATACGGAATCCTTCACCAAGGGTGTACCAACGAACTCTTCAGGACGGGTAACACGGTCTTTCACCGTATCACTTCCACTAGCCATTCCAAAACTAGCAACAAATATGCACAACTAGGCTCTCTGATACCAGCTATTAAAGGGGTAAATTTTTGCCCAAATTTCAACCCTTGTAATGGCACTATGCACCAAGAACAGTCTCAGCCACAATACAATTTACAGGGCAACACCCCCAACCTTTCTTTACACAAGACAAGGATACACTTTGCTTAAGACACTTAGTTGATCAGTACATGCACTCTGGTGTCTTACTTTCCTTTCGTGTTGTCATCCCATCTACAATGCCTACTCTAAGGCCTATTTATAGATTATCACAGTTGACAACCCCAACTACTTAAGTGATGTGTCTGCCATGCACGCAACCACCATGGCGTAGGTAGTTTTCCTCCTAAAAACCGCCATGCCATTATCCCACCAAGAAACCC
Source organism: Prunus persica (assembly GCF_000346465.2). Classification (NCBI taxonomy): domain Eukaryota; kingdom Viridiplantae; phylum Streptophyta; class Magnoliopsida; order Rosales; family Rosaceae; genus Prunus; species Prunus persica. Next base: position 20,901,401 of record NC_034009.1, read on the forward strand.
ACAAACTCCTATTCTTAAGGCTTCTTTTTTGCTCATGGCGCCATCTGTCAATGTCAAGGCCATGTCATGCCATCATGCCATGTTGTATGCCTACAAAGGTGCAAGGTAACTGCCCACTCCTTCCATTGACATTGCCTTCGCCACATGATGCATCCCATGCGTGCCACTTCGCCACTACCATGCATAACTGCCAAGACATGCCCTTTAATCTCGCTGCACATCTATTGGAATTTCTCCTCACAACTGCCCATGTAATTGCCCACACAAACTACCAGTAATTGTCACACATCCTGCCAGCCAACTGCCCCCACGATTTGCACGCAACATCCCACGCCACTACCCACGATCTGCCAGCATTCGCTGCATGCAGCCTACGTGCATTGCCTGCGTGTCGAGCCATGTGTTTGCCTGTGTTGCCTGTGTGCGCTATGCACTTGTCCTACATGCGGTGTCAAGGCTTCTAAGGTAGACTTGCACATTTCTTCGACAAGCACTACCAACCCTTTTCCACAGCTATTGCAACACTTGGCCATGGCACTTGTAAGGGTCTTACAGTAGTCATTGGATGATAGCCACCGTGGATTTAGTAAGACTCTGTCTGATTATATGTTCTATCTCTTAATGATGTAGTCTACTATGATGTCTTCTGTAGCACGAACTGGACAAACAAGATTTCACAACACTTGTGCAGAAGCAAAGAAATTCTTTAGCAGAGGTGAACTAGAATCAGGGGTGCACTACTACAAAAAGTGAAAAAGACGACCAGAAAACAACGACGGTCTAAGTGAAAATCGTCGTGGTTTATAAAAAGACGACGGTTCTAAAAACACCGTCGTGTAATACAACCTTAGACAACTAAAAAATGGAGATTCAAATGGCTGTTCAAAAACAACGACGTACATAATTAAACAACCGACGTCTATTTGAAACAGATTTCCGCAGTGTAAAATCAATGCCAACAAAGAACGGCAGAAGTTATGAATCGACCGACGTAGAAAGTAAAGACGACGATTTCAATAAAAACTGCCGTTTTTACTCATAAAATAACACGACGAGGTTTTCGTATAAGACGCCGTATAATTACAAACAAATCCACGGCTTTAAAATACAAAGTATCGCCGTATTAAATTAATTTACAACGACGGAAAATATAAATATATCGACGTCATTCTCGTATAGTTCTACGACGTTATCTTTAAATCGTACAATAAAATTTAACGTCGTATTTATTCATTTTATACGTCGTACCTTTAATTTTAACGGTCGTCTTAATAAGAATTTTTGTTAACAATTTTTTTCTTTGATTTTCTTATCCTACGTCGGTAGATCTACTTAATGACAAGAATTGAAATAACCACGACGGTTTATATAGAACACCACCGACATAATCAGATTTGTCTGAGATCCCAAGGGTTACGAAATCTTACTAGATGGAACTCTGTTCCACATCATAATCTTAACAGATGACACAGATTTGAAAATATTGCGTCGTGTTAGTTTACAAATTCTAGAACATTAATTTCCCTCATTTAAATTTCCTCGGGAAAGAAAAATCTATTTATCACGCTTTGTAATTGAAAACTAAAACTGAAAGAATACGGGAAAAAAAACTCTATTTATAATTTAAAAATAAAATCCACGTCGGTTGTAGTACACTTAACGACGTTTAACAAAATAATCTACGTCGGTAATTATAAATCTACCGCCATCTTAACTTAATATAGACGACGGTAGAACAGAAAACCGCCGTTGTTTCAGTTTCTTTGACAGTTTGGTCCTTTATCTTTCTGCAGGACTTGTATAGTTCAAAGCATTAACAATGTCTTCATCATATCTCCCAGAAACTACTGATTCAATTGCTCATGCTTTAGAGGCCATCTGAAGCCATTTCTATTCTTTATCGCATTCTTGAAACCCATCTTCTTCTTCTGAAGCTCTACGGATAAAGGAAGAGGCTATCACAAATCCGACGGATCTTCTTAGGCAAGAAAATCAAGCAGAGGATCAGGCACATCTGATCTTCAGATTTCCCTGAGAAGCGATCTTTCCTTCGACAGCGAGTGGAGGCCAGGCTTGCATCTCTTTTCATGGAAAGCAAGGAGTATTCAGAAGCACTAAGTGTCCTATCAGGCTTGATCAAGGAAGTGAGAAGGCTAGTTGACAAGCTTCTTCTTGTGGACATATATTTGATGCGAGTAAGCTCAATTTCTCTTTGAGAAAGACATCCAAATTATTGTCTTTGAGACATGAGAGACTGAGAGAGGAAGAATTTGGAACCTTAAATGTAAACCGAAAATGAATGAAAGCGACAAATTTATAGAATAAATTTTTAAAACCAACGGCGGTCCTTACAAAAAAACCGCCGTTTAAATTGTAAAATCAACGTCGGTATTATCGACGTATATTACAGAAATCCACGTCGGTAAATTAATAAAAACGACGTGTTAAATAATCTACCATGACGCGAGTTATTACTTATGTACTTTAATTTTTGAGTTTACTACGACGGTACCTACAAACTACTGTCCTATTTATTTACCACGTCCGAAGTTAAATGTACCGTCGTATTTTGTAATTTATACGTCGTAGTTATATGTAACCGCCGTATTATTTTTTTGAAATGGTTTTATATGTAAGCAACTTTTCGTCTACTTGACTTACACATTCGTTGTTTTTATATTCTTATTTTATTTAAATCTGTCATCCAAAAAAGAAACTTTACATATTGCAGAATATTAATTTCCTTCGTTTTAAATTTCCTCCGGAAAAAAAACTCTATTTATAACGCACTGTAATTGAAAAATAAATTGAAAGGTCACGGGAAAAAAAATTCTATTCATAATTTAAAAATTAAAATCCACGTCGGTTATATTAAACCTAACGACGTTAAATGAAATGATTCCACGTCGAACGGAAAATATTGCGTCGTGTTAGTTAAAAACGACGTAGTTAAATGTAACCGCCGTATTATTTTTTTGAAATGGTTTTATATGTAAGCAACTTTTCGACTTACACATGCACTGTTTCCAAACCCGATTAAAAATTTCAATCTCCCAGAGAAACCTTTTCGTCTTTTTTCCTTGTCAGAGCATTGTCAGAGTTTCTCATCGTCTTCCTCTCGTCTTCTTCGTCGTCTCTGAACTTAAACATCGATCATCTTCCTCTTGCTTTCATTGCACGCAAAAGGTAAGCTTTCATTTTCACTATTTTGGTTACTGTTTTGCATGCTCATACGTTTTTTGTTTGAAAAATCTTTTTACCTTTTTTCTGGCCAAAATCATTTTACTTCTTTCCAAGTTTGATAAAATATACAGACAAAGAGGGAAAGTTTCCAACTTTGAAGACAACTACCTCAACTAAATAAGACGACGGTAGACCACGACGGTTCGTCAGTTGTTCTAGCGTCGTCTGAAAATTGACAAAGTTGTTTTTAAAATAATAGTCTTTTTTTATATGCTTGTTTAATTGCAGGTTTGATTTCTCTGAACAATGGTTTTTGTTTTTCCCGTCTTTTTTTATATGCTTGTTTAATTGCAGGTTTGATTTCTCTGAACAATGGTTTTTGTTTTTCCCTTATTTGATAAAATATTAATACCACGACGGTGTATTACTATTGACGTCGTATGAACATAAATACCACGACGTTATATAAATAATAGTTAATACCACGACGGTGTATTACTATTGACGTCGTATGAACATAAATACCACGACGTTATATAAATAATAGTTTTACCACGACGGTGTCTGAGATTATTTCATTGCGTCGTCTAAAATCATATCATACGTCGTATTTTTTTAATACCGTCGTTTGTGTTCTTAATGTTTTCATTGCGTCGTCTAAAATCATATCATACGTCGTATTTTTTTAATACCGTCGTTTGTGTTCTTAATGTTTTCCTGAAATATTTTCACTTGCAGTTTTGTCTGTTAAAATGGTTTCTCAACAACAAACTAAGGATTCTGGCTCCAAGAAGCTTGGAATGGTAGCTCCTCAAGACAAGTCTTCGAAGGAGATGAAGTCTTCGAAGAAGATGAAGTTTGCTTCATCATCTGCTGAGACAGAACCAACCAGCCAGACAACAATCTCTGATGATTCAAAGACTGGTCGAGGTATGAGCACAATGCCTCGTGTTGTGAAGAGAAAGCTTCAGAAACTGAGGCCAATTGTTGAGTACAATAAAAGGGGGAAAGGTGTTGGCCAAGCACATATTGAGATGCAGTCGTATATTGGTGTGTTGGCACGCTCCAGGATCCCACTTGTGGACAAGAAATGGTCCCAAATCCCCAAGGATATAAAGGAGCAGATTTGGGAAGCAGTTGACATGGCTTTTGTCGTAGGCCAAGGGGGCAAGACCTCTGTTTTAGCTTCTGCTTCCAAGAAATGGAAGGATTTCAAGTGTACACTAACGAGGCATTATATCCTTCCATACACCAATGACAGGGAGAAATTAAGCCAACCCCCTGAAACATATAAATTCATAGAGAAAGCACAATGGGATGCCTTTGTAGCTTCAAGGCTATCCAAAGATTTTGAGTCTGTGCATTCTCAACATGCACAGATTAGGGAGAAACTCAGTACAATCATCGATTGTCTCGAAAAGGATATGCTGGATTGGAGGATCAATTGGAGGAAACCATGCCTGGGGTAGAAATTGATCGATCTACCTTATGGAAGAGAGCTAGACAGGACAAACATGGTAACATCCCTGATCCAAAGGTGGCAGAGAAAGCAAAATTAATTGTAAGCCTACTCACTCTGTTTTAAATTTTTATTAAACTGTGAATTATTCTTATTACGTCGTATGTTATATTTTTCGTCGTGTGAATGATATTACCACGTCGAGAAGTTTTTAAAAACGTCGTTAAAGGTCTAAATAGGAATCACTACTAATTTTCTGTAATTATAGCATAAGACGTCGGTGGTTCATTTTCGCGTCGTTTGAATGATATTACCACGTCGAAACTTTTTTAAAAACGTCGTTAACGGTCTAAATAGGAATCACTACTCTGTTTTCTTTAATTATAGCATAAGACGTCGGTTGTTTATTCATTTCGTCGTTTTAAATAAATAACCACGTCTGTATAACTACCGTCGTGATAAGTTATAATAACGTCGGTTTATACGTTATTGCGTCGTATGAAATTATATAATACGTCGTTTGTATATAAATAACCGTCGTGTGTTTTTGTTCTTACTTTTTTATATATCTTTGTTTCAGGATGATTTGCAAAAACAAGTCTCGGAAGGCAAAGTCACCGTCTCTGGCAGCAATGATGTGCTGACCATGGCTTTGGGCCCCGAGCATCCAAGCAGAGTCAGAGGAGTAGGTGCTGGGATCTCACCAAAGCAATATTTCAATTTACCCAAACCACAGAGAGTGAGCTTTGACGACCGTTTGAAGGACAGTTTAAGAGTTCTCCTTCAAGAAGAGACTAAAAAGATGGAGGCTAAGGCAAGGGAAGAGGCCTTAAGGATGGAGGCTAGGACAAAACAATTGGTAGAGGCTGAGAGGGAGCATTTCCTGAGTCAGCTTTCCCAATTAATTCCCAATTTTGATCCAAGCATGCTTAAACCAAGAATTAGCCAAAGCCCCAAAAATCCAATGTCTGACAAAGCTAGCTGCTCTGGAGGTGATGTGAGATCCCTACATTTGGAGGATGATACTGCCAAAATGGGGAAACATCAGCCAGATGAAGAGAAGGAAGAAGAAAAAAGAGATGAAGAGAAGGAAGAAGAAAAGGAGAAAGAAGATGAAGAAAAGCATGACGACAAGGTATGTTCACATAACTTTGCCTTTTTTATTTGTTTTTCAAAATTTCAGACGTCGATATTTTTATTTAATCCGTCGTTTGTTTAAAACTTAGACGGCGGACTTTTTTTAAGACGTAATAAAATATTTAAACGACGGTTTTTGCACCGTCGTTTAAATGGTTTCAGACGACGCTTTATTAATAAAACCGTCGTCTTTATTGAATTACCACGACAGTTTTTTCACCGTCGTTTAAATCCTTTTAAGACGACGTTTTATTCCTTAAACCGTCGTCTTTATTGAATTACCACGTCATTTTTTTTATTTCTTTAAACAGGTTATTGAAGTTGGTGCTTATTCAAATATGGAGGCGCCATCTTCTTTAAAAACCCTTTGTCGTTTTGTGGAAACGACACTCCTGCCTGAGGATAAGACACTCCAATTTACAATTGATAAGGAGGTGTTTGGTGGTGAGCGCGATACCTTCCTCCTGCCTGAAGATATTACACAATTTGCAGGCATGGAAGAAATTGGAGCTATTGTATTGGCTGTATATATGAGGTTTGTACTTCTAAAATAATAACTCGTTGGTTTATATATTGCGTCGTCTTAACTAGCTAACCACGTCGTCTTAACTAACTACCGTCGTGATAAATATATTATAACGTTCTCATCTATTTCAGTACGTCGTGTGAAATATTATAATACGTCGTTTTTTTATACATAACCGTCGTGTTTGTTTTTGCTGACTTGTTTATATTATTTTATGTATTTAGGTACTTACACGATGTTTTGAAACACGCCAATATGTGCAGCATGGTTGGCTTTATCGACCCTGCTACAGTTAGTGCCAACTCTGGCACAATAACTGAAAGATCACGACTGGTAGCAGCTCGACTTCAGAAGACAGACGGTGAACAGATTTTCATGATGCCTTACAATCCAGGGTTAGTCTCCTTAGGATTTTGTTTTTATGATTTTCAATAAACGACAGCTTATAAACTAACCACGTCGGTGTTTTATTTTATTTAGTCGTTTGAAACTACTAACCACGTCGGTATTTATTTGTCGTCGTGATAAATATATAATGTCGTCGTTATCTACTTTATTTCGTCGTGCGAAATACTATAATACGTCGTTTTTGTAAATAACCGTCGTTTTTATATTAATTTTGTGCAGCCGTCATTGGATCTTGCTGATTGTAAGAGCAAAGAAGGAGACCGTCTATTTTCTGGATCCTCTGCCAGGTCATCGTGTGGTCGACGAAGAGGCGAAAAACATCGTGAACAGTGCTTTAAAAATATATAATACCCACATAGCCCGAGCAGGACGTAAAAATGTAATTTGAAAAACTCTCTCAGGCACACCAAAGCAACCCAGCAATGTCGAATGCGGGTATTATGTGATGCGCTTCATGAGGGACATCATCATGGATCCTTCCTTGGGGTTTGAGAATAAGGTAAGAAGAAATTACCTTCATACATTTCACGTCGTTTTTTGTATTATCAACGACGGTCATGTAAAATTAACGTCGTTGAATGGATATACTACGTCGGTTATGAAAAATATCGTCGTCTGTGATTGAATTTCTTTTTATTTATAAACCCTAATAGTCATTGTTTATGCAGTATGCCAAGGGAAACCAGGAAGCTTCATACCCCCAAGAAGCCATTGATGAAGTCCGGAATGAATGGGCAGAGTTTGTTTTCCAAATTATTAAACAGGGCAATTATTGAACACTTGATATTTATGTATAATGTACAAATTTTCTCTATAATATGTAATGTAAAAATTTGTTGAGGTTTTCTTAAATTAAAAAAAAAAACAAACATACAAATTGCTTAACCGACGTGTAATACTTTTCCAACGACCTAATAAAGTCAAAAACCGTCGTATTTTGTTGTTTCGTGTTTTAAACAAATACGACGTAAAAATATAGTTAGACGACGTTCTTTGAACAATTGAGTCGTTTATGGTTTACAACATCTTCAATTTCTTAAGGGTTCAGGGTATCATCGACGACGTTTATGTAACGACAGCGGTTAAGTCGTTGAATATATATTTTACGTCGTATAGTTAAATAGCCGCCATGGTTTCTCATTTTAACGACGTCAGTCTAGGGTTTAGAGATTAGGGTTGTTATTTATTGGGGTTTATTTTTAAAGTATAATTTTTGGGTAGTCTAGGGTATATATTATTTTTATATCAAAATATTCAAAATAAATTTAAAATAAATCAGAAAATTGAAAAGTCAACTCCTATGAAGTCATTAATTTTTAACGACGGTGGTTGCGTCGTGGAATACATATTTTACGTCGTACAGAAAAACATACGACATGGTTTACGCTTTAAACGACGTCATTTTAATATGTAAGTCGGTTTATATAATTTACAACGTCTTTAATTTCTTAACACCGACGTGGTTTTTCAGTCGTCGTTATATAAAAAATTCAAAATAAATTTAAAATTAATCCGAAAAATGAAGCTTCAAAATGAACGGCCTTACGTTCTTAATCCGAAAAATGAAGTTTCCGTCGTGGAATATTAAATTTACGTCGGTACTTGTAGAACTTTCGCCTTGGTTTTTCTTTCGACGTTTTAAAACGCGCGAGCTCTAAAAATTTTCGCGCGACCTAAATTTTTTTAGATTTGGCTCTTATTCTTATACTTCGAACCCTGAAACCTAAAATTTTCAGATTTCGCGCGACATAACATTTCGCTCTCTCACTTCTGCTCTAATTAAAAGTTGCACTCTCCAGGCTCCGTCGAATCTGTGAGCTCGTCCAACCTGTAAGTACAAACCATATCTTCCCCTTGTAAATTCATTGAATGATATTAGGTTGTTTTGTTAAAGGGTTTTATGTGTATGCTTTGCGATCTGTTAATAATGTGCTTATAGGTATGGGTTCATGGATTTTCTGTTTAATGGGTTCATGACAAGATCAAATAAAGGTGTACTTTTGCTGGAAATCAACACAAAAAGACACAGATCACCAACTTCCAAATGATTTCCAGCAAAAGTACACCTTTATTTGATCTTGTCATTTTCCGCTATGGAGAAGGTGCAAAGTGCACCAATGATGGGGAGCAAATAGTACCTACGAAGGAAGAAACTGATAATGAAGATGGGGATTCGAGTGATGATTCTAGTAACGATTCGAGTTATATTAGGTTGTTTTGTTAAAGGGTTTTATGTGTATGCTTTGCGATCTGTTAATAATGTGCTTATAGGTATGGGTTCATGGATTTTCTGTTTAATGGGTTCATGGATTACATTATCTGTTATGTTGAATTGGGAATGGATTTAATTTTGTCGTATCTTTTAATCACCCTATGTTATGTTGAATTGGGAATGGATTTATTGTTTTCATGCTTGGTTTCATGTATATGTTGGTTTCTTGCTTGGTTTCATATATATGTTGTGTTCTTAATGGGTTTTGTGTTCTTGAAAATAAACTGAGACACGACGAATTTTAAGGCTTACGACGACGATTACACGACGGTTTTTTTAAACTACCGTCGTTGTATTACTTATACACGACGGTTTTTTCATAAACCGTCGTTTGTATTACTTATAATAGACGACGTCTGTTGAAAATCCGTCGTCTATATATGCCAAATACGTCTGTTTTTGTTTAAAACCCGTCGTCTCTGTTGTGTATTACTTGCGATTAGATCATTGTATAATCTGCTATAGTGATGGTCATTGCCTGTATTTTCACTTTATTATAGATAATAGGTTATAGTGTCGGAGATGGATAAGTCATGGATGCACTCGGATAGAAGATCGAAGGCATATGAATTTGGGGTGGAAGCATTTTTGAACTTTGCTGTAGAAAATCTTCTAACTACAACACATATCCGTTGTCCATGTGTTAAATGTGTTAATTTGAAGTTGTTTGGGGTTGGAATTATAAGGGATCACTTATACTTTAATGGAATTGACCAAAGTTATAAGAATTAGACATTTCACGGAGAACCTTGGGAAGCAACTACTAATGCTAGTAGAAATGTTGAAGAAGATGATGGCCATAGTAGGTACAGTTTTGTGTCTGAAGAAATTGATATGGATGATAATGATTTTGGTGATTTTGGTTCGGATCCGTATGAGTTTGCCAATGTGATTGGGGATGGAGATCAACCAGTGTACCCTGGTTGTAGAAAGTACACGAAGTTATCGGCATTAGTGAAGTTGTATAATTTGAAGGCAAAACATGGGATGAGTGATGTCTGTTTTACAGAATTATTGATACTTCAAGGCGATTTGCTTCCAGAAGGAAATACAATACCAACCTCCATGTATGAGGCTAAAAAGACTTTGTGTGCATTGGGACTGAGTTATGAGAAAATGCACGCATGCCCCAATGATTGCATCTTGTATAGGAAGGAGTATGAGGATTCAACTAATTGTCCTACTTGTGGTATCTCAAGGTGGAAGGAAGGCAAAGATTCAATCTTGAAAGAGGGTGTGCCAGCGAAGGTGGTGTGGTATTTTCCCCCAATTCCAAGGTTTAAAAGGATGTTTCAATCACATGAGACAGCTAAGAGTTTGACTTGGTGGCATGCTGCTAGAAAATCAATTGACGGTCAGATGTCTCATCCGGCGGATTCCCCGTCTTGGAAACTTCTTGATGATAAATGGCCTGAGTTTGGTAATGAGCCGAGAGACTTGAGATTGGCTCTTTCATCTGATGGATTCAATCCCCACAGTTCTCTAAGTAGCAGATATAGTTGTTGGCCGGTTATCTTAGTTACATATAATCTCCCTCCATGCCTGTGCATGAAACAAAAGTTCATGATGTTAACCTTATTGATTTCCGGTCCTAAACAACCCGGAAATGATATAGACGTCTACTTGGAGCCTTTGATTGATGATTTAAAATCCTTGTGGGTTGGGATTAGAGGAGTGTATGATGCACATAATGGAGAATACTTTACACTCAGAGCTGCATTAATGTGGACAATTAATGATTTCCCCGCCTATGGAAACTTATCTGGTTGTGTTGTTAAAGGATATAAAGCTTGTCCAATATGCGGCGATGATACACCTAGTCACAGGTTGAAAAATGGCCACAAAATTTGTTACATTGGGCATAGAAAATGGTTACCAATCAATCATCCATATAGGAGGCAACGTGCAGCTTTTAATGGGAAACCTGAATATGGCATACCTCCCGAGCCATTAACCGGAGAAGAAGTGCTGCATATGGTTGAAAATGGTGACAGAGTTTGTTGGAAGAAGAAATCAATATTCTTTGATCTCGAGTATTGGAATACCTTCCTGTGAGGCATGCCCTAGATGTTATGCACATTGAGAAGAATGTTTGCGATAGTATCATTGGTACATTATTGGAGATCCCTGGAAAAAATAAAGATGGGATTGCTGCTCGATTAGATTTATTGAACATGGGGGTCAAAACTGATTTGCAACCCGAGTATGGAGAAAGACGTACTCGTTTGCCTCCTGGGCCTTGGAATTTGTCAAGAGCAGAGAAGAGAGAGGTTTGCAATTCTTTCTATGGTATGAAGGTCCCTGAAGGTTATTCTTCAAATATTAAAAATCTTGTATCTTTACAAGATTCAAGACTTCTTGGCCTTAAATCACATGATTGTCATACCTTAATGCAACAATTGCTCCCTGTGGCAATTCGTTCTGTTTTGGAGAAGCCTGCAAGGTATGCAATAACTCGTTTGTGCTTCTTCTTCAATGCTATATGTGCAAAGACTGTTGATGTTTCCAAGCTAGATAAGTTGGAAGAAGATGTAGTAGTTACTCTGTGTTTGCTTGAGAAGTACTTTCCCCCTTCATTCTTTGATATCATGGTTCATCTAGTAGTACATCTTGTTAGAGAAGTTCGTCTATGTGGGCCAGTATATTTTAGGTGGATGTATCCGTTTGAAAGATATATGAAAGTGCTGAAGGGGTATGTTCAGAATCGTACTCGTCCCGAAGGTTGCATTGCTGAGCGGTATATAGCTGAAGAAGCGGTAGAGTTTTGTACTCAGCATTTATCTGATGTTAGTACAGTTGGAGTGCCTTCAAGCCAAAAGATGGGACTTTCAAAGCCATTATCAGGTTGCACAGTGAGCGTAGTTGATCAGGACCTGTTGAATCAAGCACATCTATATGTCTTGGAGAATACGGAGGAAGTCCTACCTTATATCGAGTACGTATGAGCTTTATTCTTTAAGTTTCCATTTTAAATTATTTCTTATGTTTATCTTCTATATTTAGGACCGTAATGCTTGAATTTTTCGTGTCATGTAGGCACATATGATTCACATCAAGACTGCTTATCCGAAATTTAGAAAGAGAACCAAG